>NW_026856715.1:0-76014 GCF_026571515.1 Ruditapes philippinarum
TCTTAAAACCAAAAAGATTGATAATCCATGGTTACTTGGTTTTGTAAGATGTAATCAGGGTCAACTTGTTTTCCACCTTTAACGAGCCTTTATCTGTTATTTGGTTAACTTTTTTTAAAACCAACATCAATCTGGCTTGATTCAATTTCCTGTCAATTTAAGAAATAATATTGATAGACCTGGATGGCAAAATAAAATTTATTTGGAAAGGAACTGTCTATAAGTAAGTTTTTTATGTTAAAATAGATGTTTATTTGTTTGTTAAATTTTTAAAGCTTTTTATTGACAGACGTGTTTAGCTGCCAGCGGCTATATGAATCTTGATTAATTCCAAAAGTTTTATGACTAAAAAAGCACTAGATCAATTTCAGCACTTTATAATTTAATCCTCAAAATAAAGATGTTTACAATATATTAAAGTTTCATTATAAATGAAAGTTAATGTAATAGCATCAGATCTGCGTTGTAAATTACCAGGGTTTTTTTTTTTTACCAAACAAATTGAACGATAGGTCGGGTCTTCCCCCTCGGTAAATAAGCAAAGTTTTTTCCCCCAAAAAATTCTATTTTCCTTTAAAAACTGGATCAGATTTTAATAATTACATGGTTTAAAATATTATTTTTCTTCATTTTATGCAGGATAAACCACCAATTGTTGTTCAAAATAACAAAAACATTGCAGGAAACTTGCAAGTACTGTCTCAACATGGACGGCAGCATTTTTTTTCTTGGCTATATCCCGTACTGAAGGGTACTATTTCTGGAAATCAGTATTGCTATCAAAATTTGTATTTTCTTGGTTATTTTTAGCTAAAGTAAATATATTTTACTTCTTATTATTGAAAATGACTTATATGGAGCTTAAATGTGTGTCACAGATACACATTATACCTTACTGTATTAATTTTATACAAAAATAAGAAAAGTTATAAAAACCATTCACCACCATACTATATTAAGAAATTGTTTATATGCCAAAGAATATTTTGCATTGTGAATAAAGTTTTTTAAGGGAAAAAGATTAGTTGTAATCTCTTATGTAGTTAAGTATATGTATAAATAAGTCATAATAAAGTTTCCCCAAATTGACTTTTTTGTATATTTTTTCCCCTCCCTACCAGCGTCAGCGTTTTCCCCCTTTTCCTAAAAAAAAACCCTGTTACTAAATATGAACCAGGGTAGTTAAAATGTCTCAACTCTACATCCCCCCCAAGGGGGTTCACATTAAATCATTTGAGCCGCATTCACGACAAAAACCAACATTGGTGGTTTGCGACAGCATTGGATCCAACCAGCCTGCGGGGGGGGGGGGTTGTTGGGCATTTTGATCAGGATCATGCTGTTCGCTTTTTTATCAGATTTCTCTACTTGTATAGGGTTGGTAAATCCACAATCACACAGGTGTGGTTATGGTTATAAAACCCAGGAAGCAGTTTTCTGGCATAATTTAAGTGCATGTCTTGGTCTCAAAGAAGAGACTTTTGGTATTGAGGGGAAAACAAAAATCCATTGTGACTTGATGATGTGAAGTGTCACATCTATGTAAATCACCCAAATTTAAAGGCCGGAGTTTGAAAAAATGTGTCTTAAGAAATTTTCAGATTCGTCTTGAGTAGCTGTTCCATTTTACTGCTGTGCCATTTTCATTTAAAAAACAAACTATATATTCATATGTGGAAATGACATTATTATAAGAAGGTTGCAGGTTGGTAATTGTAAAGAAAGATCATTAAATGGTCAGTACATCATGAACTTGCTGGTTCCTTATCAAGCCTTTATTAGTATTACCTTTTTTTTCAATATTTTAGAGATATTAAGTCCCATATTTTGTTCTTCATTAGACTTTAGGCTGAAGACGAGCTGCACCATAATGCATTAGAGAGGAAGAGAAAGAATCATATAAAAGAAAGCTTTACCAAAGTTTAAGAGATTCTGTGCCACAGTTACAAAGTGAAAAGGTGAAATTTCATAAGTTTTGAACTATTTTAAAATGTTGTTTCAAAATTTCTCATTAAGATTGTGTTCCATATGCAAATTGTTAATTTGAAATTTACTATAATCTGTGGAAACAGTGTAAAAATACAATTCTAATTATTAAATATATGTATCATCTTCTAGTTGTAACAGTTAAACTTCAGTATGTGTTTCTCTAGGAATAGTCTAGGAATCAAATTCTTTTTGCTTTGTGTCTTGATTTAGTTAACTGTAGAATGTCCATGGTATGCTAGTTATGTAAATGCACTTATTCTAGTAATAAAGTACAATGTAGAATATAAAACTGTAATTTTACAAAGATCTGTTTAAATTATGATTGTTTGTTGAATAAAGATTGGGTTTATGCTTGTTCATAAACTTTTTTTCATCCTTAGACTGAAAGTGGTAAGAGGGACAACATCTCAGACTTCAAAGTATGTTCACTTAAATGATCAGATGTTGTTTTTCATAGTAAATTTTGTGTGTCAATTTTTAAGTTTTAGATGAAAAAAAAAAGACAACAAAATCATTTTGCTTTAGATGAAACATTAAGGAATATTCATTTTTAAAGTAAATATATTAAATGGAATGAGTGTAATTATGTGTTATGTAAAAGTTACTGTTGGTACATATTAACATGTAATTAGAAGTGAATCACAAATGCTTTTAAAATTGAGGTCATTGTCATATTTGTTTGCTTATGCCTTGAAAGAGAGATGGTAAAAATTGTAACTTAGATTTGTTGGTCTATGGTATTCATCATATTACTGCTTTGTCTAGGTATGATTTTGTCATGTTGTTGTGGCAAATCAAGGCCCTATCTCATATTCTGGTCAGACATTAGATTTTAAAGGCAAATTAAAATCCTCATCTGTCTATTGACATATTCATTTTCCTATTCTAACTGTATTCTTGTATGCATTGAGAAACTTAGAATAATTTGGCACAAATATTCAGCTGTCATCTATGGTGATGTTTTTGTTTATTTATATAACATCTAGGTCACATCCCTAAAATGCAAACTATATTTTGTACAACATTGTTTAGCATGTGAAGACATACAGTATCACATGCAAATGGTCCATTTTACACTTACCTACCTACCTATCCTTTGCTGCCGAGTCGAAGAGCTCAGCATAAGGTTCCATTTACACATAAGGGTTACTAAATATATTCAGTATCTTTATAGGTCAAACACTCCTTTGAGGACTAAGCGTGTAGGATTTTTAAAAAAACTTGGTATATTGTTAGGTATCTGTCAGTAAAACTTTATTCTATCTGTAAGGTCAAGGTCACTCTGTATAAATATTAGTTATGGAGTTTTATTGACTGGTCAAAAATATTGGGATTTGGGACTGGAGTAAGCTTATATAACCATGTAGTGCAACCATTGTTATTATATGAATCATATAACATGTCAAAAGTGGTTATTTACAAATTATAGTCCTGTAAAAATTGTTTCCCCAGCGAAAAGAAGATCTAACATGTGATTCCTAAACTGGCATCAGTTGTGTATATTGACTCAGGATATTAAAATAAATAATGCAATATTCCAGAATGATAATTTGAGGAATTAATAAGTACATTTTCACGACACTAGAAATGTTATATTATACATAGTTTCTTTACACTATCTAAGAGGTCAAGGTTACATTTAAGTAACTTGTATGTTATATTACATTCAGAGACATGTTACTATTTATGGCAGCTCTGTTGGAATAATTAAAGATTATTGATTTATTGAAATAGTTTTATTTATACAATTTATTCTTTTCAACAGGTATCAAGGGCACAAATTTTAAAAAAAGGAGCAGATTACATAACATATATGCGACGCAAAAATGCATAGTCACCAACAAGATATTGAAGAATTTGAAAAGACATAATAATGTTTTAGAACAAAAAGTAAGTAAACATTTTTAAAATTAGATCAGTGTTTCCTTCACATGAAACTGTACTCTAATTTTTTGTCTTTGTAACATTCAATAATGTGTTCTATAAATTGTATAAAGTCAAAATTTTACAGCCCTTGCTAAAATTAAATAAAATAAACTTGAAAGGTTTTGGATCATTTTTTGTCTTGTTTAACTTTCCAATTGTTTTTTTGCAGATTTTTATGTTTGTAAAGGAAGTCACACATAGTAATGTTTATTAAAATGTATTTTTTTACACCCGGAAACTCAGCTGCAGTACATGTTACTTTGTATGATGTGAACCACTAGAAAAGTTGATGAGAAATTTGTAGATGACCTTTGAATATAGATTGTTTGCAAATTTTTACTCTAAAGGGAGTTGTCACAGTCTGTCTTTGATTACCTTCTTTAGATGTGTCTTAATTCTTATACAACGTAAAATGTTGTTTTGTTACATACATAGTATGTGGGAAAAGATTGTAAACAAACAGAAACTAAATTGTATTTTATGTCCTCGAAATTTTAGTTATTATAATTTTGTATGTTTTATTGCTTATGATTGCTCAAAATATGCTTTTTGTATTTCAGTCAAATCTTTAGAAAAAGCAAAAAGTACAGGACAGTTTGCTGTTACTGGATCAGTGAATTCTCATGGAGGAACATTATCTTTTGATGTGTCAGGATCTGATTCTGAGGAAAATCATGGACAAATACCTGTAGCAAAAAAAATCAAGCTCTCGTTCGTAGACTGATAGTGATTATAACTGTAGTGACAAGTTAAATACTTTTAATAATGATGCAACCAAAGTTCAATCATAATTGGATTAATATTATAGTAATTGAGAATTTCTCGTAAAAGTGTTTATTCCTGGATTATAATGATGCAAAATGGCAGGCTCGTTAGATAGTCACACATTATTGAAAGGACATTTCCATTTCTTATGCTATGTTTCAGGTCATTTAATGTCACATTTCTAATTTTCTTAATTGGAAGCAGTAAATGTAATTGCATTAAGTGATGTTTTAAATTGTTTATCTACCTGCATGTTTAAAGTTGAATATATATGAAGTCATCAGATTATGTATCATGTCAATTTGTACCTCAGCATTATGTTGGTTTCATGTGAAACTGTTCTGGGTATGGTAATTAATTAGATCACATGTGATGATAAATAATTAATCTGTAAAATTTTTCTTTGTTTTTATCCTAAAAAATGAATTGCTTTGAAAGGTTTAAACAATGAAAAAAAGTGCTAAGACTTGAACCTTCTGTTTTTTTATTTTTTAGTACAAAAATTGAAAAACAAAGAGGGAAAATTTAAGGGCAAAAAACCCAATCTGTTTTGGAATCTTTTGTTGTAATATATTAAAAATTTTGAAAAGAAATTAAAAATTTTTTATGAAAATAAGAAATGATGTCAAAAATTGTAAAACAAAATAAGTTTTTTATTTAAAGCCCTGTAATATATGAGTAATTTGGCTTTGTTAGAATGGCTTGGATACAGGGACGACATTTTTTAATGAAATAATAGTGAATAAATCATTTGAGCTGCGTCACGACAAAAACAACATAGCCGTTTGCCAGCATGCGATCAGACTCAGCCTCGCAAGTCTGATCTAGGATCCATGCTGTTGCTATCGGTTTCACTACTTGTAATAGTGTTTGTAAGCGAACAGCATTGATCCTGATCAGACTGCACAGATGTTGCAGGCTGTCTGGATCATGCTGGTCGCAAACGCATTACGTTGGTTTTGTCATGACGCAGCTCATTTCATCTAACTAAATGATGCACATGTATTTTTGAATTGCTCAAATTTAGTTCAGACATTTGATATCTTAAATTAAGACCATTTACACTTTATTTAAAGGAGCCAATTAAAGATGTTTTTCTAAATTTGGTGCTTATTTTTTGTCTGCTTTTTTTCTTCCTCATGAATGTGATCAGAAATGCAGAAGTAGTTTTACTTTTTGTTCCTTTCTTTCTGTTTCTCTCATTATTTCTTTTGTTTTCTGTGTTTTGTTTTATCACCAGGGATATAGGGATTTATGAAAAAAAAGTTGAGCAAGAACTACATTCCAGATGTTAGGACTAATCTTGAATTACATAACTATTTTGTTGTTTCCTAGAAAATCAATCCTTCTAGAGCAGTGCTTGTTTATTTCTGTAAATTTATGTACTGAACTTTCCAGACAAGTGATTCGGTTTTTTTTACATCTTTGATATTTGATGAATTGGAGAGAAATCCATGTGTTTGTTTATGTAGGGAAGTTGTATGTATGATTTGATACAGAGAAACGGTATAATTAATTTTTTTTGTAAAAATAATTTACTTGTACTCGGGCTGCCATGATTTTTTGATAAACATTTGTCCTTTCTCTTTTGTTGTTTAAATGTTATATGATGTATAGATTTTAATAAAATTGTAAAAATTATATTTAGTTTTGATTTTTATCATTGCATTAATATGTTGATTTTCCATTTGACAGATAGATTTGAGGTTTCTTTATTCATAGTCGCTATGTATTTAATTGTCAGCAAAAATTCATTTTGATTTGACAATAACATGAAACGATTTATCAAAGAATAAACATATTTAACTTTAGAAAAGCTGATGGCCGCTTTAATACATTTTGACATGAGAGTGTTTTCCCAGCCTTGAGTATCTAAACATTCTTAAATGTTACTGAAGGTTTTCTTGTGCGAAAGAACTGTTTACATATATCTTGCTTTCCACTCATATTGGTTCAGTGACCACAAAGACACTGTATATATCTAAAACCAGAAATTTGACCCAGTCCTAAGATATTATATACTTCGGATATCTGCTTCCTAAATATTGTGTGTTAACTTGACATTGAGTCATCTTTTGTTGAACAAGCAATTATCAAAATATTGCAAGCAGTACAAAAGTCTCCTACTCGTTGGAACCCCACAAGAAGTATGTAAGCAACATTCTGAAGGGCCATGGCCATTAAAAGAAGACATGAAATGATGAATGAACTTGCGAGTTCTTAGTTTGTCTGTATCATAGTAATGTGTTTAGTTTCACTAGGCTACCTATTAACACGGATTTATATTACAAGGTTCGGACACTATCGTTTAGCTTAAAATCCCGTCGCGCGCATGTAATATAAATCCGTGCTAATAAGGATATCATGTTTATACAAAAGATCAAATTCAAAACGAAAGCAATCGCTAGACTTATAAATCTTATCACATATGATGTAGGTGTTAAAAATGAACAAACATGTATATTTGAAGTAAATCCATGAAGAATAATAAATTTTGCATTATCAAGAATCCAGTTTTTATTTTATATTTTACATATTTTAAATCTATTTGTTGCCATAGCAACCAAATTTTTCAACATAGGGTGGGGGGGGGGACCTAGTCCTCTCGGGTTAAAGTGACTTAGACTACTAAAAGCTTTAAAGAAGGGCCAAATGTTTGAACTTCATACAGTATGTTTATCTTTTAAAGATAAAAGACATTTGTCCCTTCTCTATATAACCCATATTTCATTTATTTAAGTATCAGAGTCCCTTTTGATAAAACATACAAAAAAAATACATCTTTATTGAAAATTTACCAAACAAATGAGAGTTGTAAATGAAAAGATGTTTAATTAAACTTAATTAGCAGCCCTGTGTAATAAACTGATACCTGGTAAAGTAAAACAATACAACAGTAAGTAAATGTAGATAATTTTAATACAATGATTTCACAGTAATGTTTGATAACAAAATGAAGCACTTGCTAGGGATCAAGTTAGTGTGTTGACCACAATAGAGTTATACAACATTTTAAAGTACAGATAATTATTTACAATTACAAATTACACACATGATTGTGTACAAAGTTTGAAACAACACAACAATAAGCCTATATTAATGATTGGCAGCTTTTATAGATAATGAAGTGACAATTTACAGTTAAACTTGTTCTTATGAACATCAAATACTGGAACGTTCAACTATATGATAACTATGACAATTATACTGGAAATATCATTTGAATACATCATGTATAACTGTAATTCATTTTAATATAAAATAATTTTATGAGTGAGAAAGATACATCATAAAGATATAAGTACACAAGACTCCAGTGTTTCAAATAAAAGTTTGCAATATTGCCCGATACCAAATGCAAGTTGAAACAAGCAAGTTTTATCCTCAATGAAACAAGGAAACGATCAATAATTATATTATGAATCTTGTGTGTATGATGATGTAAATTATCACTACTTTGATCATTTAGTATATATTCTCTTTTCCACATTTTTTTCTGGACATGTTAAGAACAGTAATATGTATTTCTATTTGTTAAAAAAAACATAAAAACAGTAAAGCACAAGTAGATCATTCTTGTGAAATTACAATCCAGTTATAAAATATGTCAATGTCAGTGAATGAAACATCTTATACTGAGCTCTCTTGTGGCATTATAGTGAAAACTACTGCATGTGATGTGGCAACCAGAATTATAATCTAAATTTATTTAATCAAAATAATTTCAAGACTAAAAATTCTACTTAATGAACTGTAAATAGGCTTATATAAAGATGCAGTAATTCCCTACAATATGTTTTGTTGGTTGGTTGTTAGTCACAGACACTGTTCTGGTGATATGGCAGTTTTCCAGCTTCAACTTATGGTAGTCTTAATGTAATGCTTTCTCGCCCAAAAATTCTTACATTGACCAATATCGTAGAAAATTGGTTATTTCCAGAACATAATTTTTTTCAAAATCTTGGGCATTAGATTATTTACAATCACTCATCCTTTATCACTATGTACTAATTCTGTTTATAAAAAATTATTGAATACCAAAGATTGTGAAAAATAACATTCCTGAAATGACAGATTTAATATGATAATGGCTGATGTTAGAATTTTTTGCGGGAAAGCAGTACAGTAAGACTACTATACAAATGTAAGTAACAGTTGGCTAACCCTCATGGTACAAGCTTATTTCTGGGTTGAACCACCAACATTCTGCAAGGTGATACATATTCTTCTCTTTATAATGCAAATGTTTCAAATATGAGAGAAAAGGAATATTTACTGACTTGAAGCTAAATTAATGAAACAACTTACAATATTGCTATGTTAATTGTTTAAGTGATGTATAACAGCAAAAGCTAATCATTGGTTTATTGCTCTGACAATATGTAAACTTATACAAAGCTGTGATAGAGTAATTGCCCATGATTTAATTTTAGTAAATTCAATCAGTATGGTAAACTAATTCCAGTGAAAAGTCTACACAAAAATTGAACATACATGCATAAATAAAACAATTTCAATGATGCAAGTATGACTGAATAAAAACTTTTGTGCTGTAATGTCATCTAACATTTAATGTATAGGTGTAATTAAAGTCTTATCTAAATATCATGGGCAGATTACAATAAAATTACTCCAGTCAAAATGTTTTTTGTTTTTTTTAAATAACAACAAATTAATAGACAAATCAATGTGTTATTTCTACATGTAGCATATTATGTTTATCTATAAAATTTGTATAAATTAAACATAAAGAAAGTGCATACTTTTGTAATGATTTTGAATACTTAACAACAAGAAGGGTAAAACTTTTGAATAAATTTCCATTTTAATAGTTTCAGTTTGTTTTGATTGGGTAGCTTATTTATCAGTGCAGTTTTCAGTATGTTTGGGGTGTGTAAGTTGTCGGAAGTATAAATCTGCATGAACTATCTTCTCTACACACACATTGTACACCGGATGGGTTGTTCTCTGAAATAGTAACACTTTTACTGAAAATTCTAAATATACATAACAATATATAATATTTAAGAAAATGGCAATACCTTCCCATCCTTCAATACCAATAGCAAAGCCATATATTTAGAGCAAGTAAACATTTAGGCATTCTAAAATAGTTGTTTTAAAAAGAAAATAAAACCTCTTAAAATCTTGTCTGTCAAAGTTCTCCTAAACTTATTTCCATTTTTTAAATGAGATAAGAAAAATTATGATATGCATTCCTTTCAGTATAACATTTTCTTTTTATTTATATTGCCAATGCCCATTCAATTTGTAAAATTTTGTATCAATTTTAAATATCTGTCAATCAAGATCAATTAATGTGGTTTAAAGACTTACCAAAATATTATTTTCATGTCCTATGTTATAAACATGGCTGAGTTTTCCTCCTGCAAAGTGCTGAGCCATAGAAAGACCACTCAAACAATATGAGGTATGGTAGTAATCTCTCATCCTGTAATACCAGCATAAATATATCACGATAAATTACGTGTACGGTAGATTAGCATAAATATGTTATTACAAATATACTTGCCTAAACATAATACTAAATGATAATAAGAGCTGGTCTAACCGGATGATGGTTCCTGAATAGTTTTTGCACACAGAGATTTAGTTTCTTGTTGATATCTCTTGTAGTTTCAGTGTTATGTCCCAAAGTTCAGTGTAAAGATGAACAAAGGGCAATAATTTAAAAATTAGGCACAGCAGAGTTACGGTTCTTGTGCACTGAACACCTACTCAATGAGATCTATCTACCTACCAAGTCTCTTGTTGATACTCTTGTATTTTCAGAGTTTTGTCCCAGACAAAGTTCAAAGTGTAACAAGAGCTGTCCGTAAGACAGCGCGCTCGACTTTTTTATTGCTTGCCAATAAAAAAAGTTTTTGCAGTAAAAGGCAATACAAGAATCTCTGTATTTTTAAAGTGAACAATGGCCATGAGCATTAAGATATTTAGTGAAGAATTATTTTACTGAATTGTGTGATACCCTTGAACACTGCAGCAAAGTTTGAAATGTTTAAGTCAAAAGAGGGCTGGTAAGAAAGAAAAAAAAACTGAGTTGAGCCTTAAATAAATTTAATAGTATTTAATAGTATTAAACCCACTTTGAGAGAATAAGGTATTTTTACGTCACTCAGAACACCTTGGTAAATGACATAATAACATAATTTTTCAAGAAATCTATGCCAAGGAAGCAGTATATTTTTGTACAATCAGCATAATATATAGATTTGACTTTGTATGTGAAAGTATTATAGTTACCTTATAATACAAGTAATAGATAAATTTTATCAAGCTTTTTTAGATGTTGTCAGTTGGTCACAAGTGGATCTCTTTCACACAGGCTGTGGGTGACTGGTTACTTTTCGTGGGTCCACTATGTAGATAATGCGTTGTAAAAGTGGACTGGTACTAAAAACTTAACCAAGATTCTAAGTCGATAAAAGGCCTTAATTTTTAAAACAAATCCTTGACAGAGTTACCTTCTCTTGCGTACAGATGGGGGTAATGATGTGAAATAGCATTAAAAGTTTCAAAGCAATATCTCAAAGGGTTAAGGCAATAAGTGGATTTTACCCATATTCAATGTATTTTCTAAGTCAAAAAGGGGCATAATTCTGTCAAAAACCTTGACAGAGTTATGTCCTCTTGTCTGTTGATGAAGGTCGTGATGGTAAACAAGTATGGTCAGTTTCAAAGCAATACCTCCAATGGTTTTGAAAATAAAGTGAGGTGGTACAAAAAACTTAACCAAGCTCAATACACTTTCTAAGTCAAAAAAGGGCCATAATTCTGTCAAAAACCTTGACAGAGTTATGTACTCTTGTCTGTAGATGGAGGTTATGATGGTGAACAAGTATGGTAAGTTTCAAAGCCATACTTGTAATACTTCTGAAATAAAGTGGGGTGGTACGAAAAACTTAACCAAGGTGTGACGCCAACGCCGACGCCGACGCCGGGGCGAGTAGGATAGCTCCCCTTTTCATAGAAAAGTCGAGCTAAAAATGAACAAAGGTCATTAACTCAAAAATTAGGCAAGGATGAGTAAAGTTTTTTTTGCACTGCACTTTTACTCAATGAGATCTATCTACCAACAATTTTATTGTTGATACCTTTTGTAGTTTCAGATTTGGTCCCAGACAAGAAAAGTGGATGGACCGACAAAGTCGTCACTATATGCTTTCCCTTCAGGAAGCACAAAAACTGTTGCATTATTTTTATTTAAAAATTTATAACACTGACAGTGTAATAAAATACAATAAACAAATATTTATAAGTTAATCTTAAATTTCATACATGCTTTAAGACTTGTTTCTTTCCCTGATATTTTATGGCAGTTTCCACTATGATTATACACAAAGGAACAACCATAATTTATCTTATCACATACCCATGCTGCTTTTCTGACTGTGTAAAAATGATATAGAAGTACTATTCATTTATTTTCACAAGATTTCTACATATGCTAATTGTTAGCTAATAAAAAAAATTCATTATGACAGTAACAGTAAATTTTCCTTACATGTGTGTGTTTAATAGAATATCATATCATTTGTTTTGATTTCTTACTAAATTTGTTAACTTGTTGAATACAAGAATACTTATGCTTGCATTTATAACTTAATTCAAATTGTTCAATAAATTCAACATGGAACCTAAATTTGTTCAATATCCTCTATATTATATTCATGAAAAAAAATCATGTTTAACTATGAATAAATTTACAGACATTTTATACTACAAGAAACTCCTTAAATTGACTGAATTACTTTTTAATTTAAAAGTCTACTTCATAAATAAATGAGTTACCTTCCAGGTTTGTCTATAAGTCCACCACCAGGATATTGGCAACATACTAAGATGTATTCTTGTAATGCTTTCTGATTAAACAACCAATGCTCAGCACTTAAGGCTGAATCATCTGTATAAATATAACAACATGCTGTTTACTGTACATCTTTTTCTTTATATAGTACTGTTAACATATATCTTGTAAATATGTAACTTATTTCAATCAATTAACTTATTTCAATCAAATAAATAACTTTAACTAAAAATTTATTTTCTTTTAGATATTCAAGTTCTTTGTCATAATTTAAGTTTGTTTGTTTTTAAACTGATTTTAAATCATGTTTTATCTAGGTGTTAGACCCATCTAACCTGCTTTCCTGATAAATTACCAGTCACTACCAATTTCTCCCAAAGTGGTCACCTCTAATGCCACATGATTTCTTCATCAGTGGCAATTAAACTCAATGTCTAGGATCAATTGTCGCATAAAACTTTCCCCTTGTCTGAAGATCAAACTAGCTACCCCTGGATTTACAAATCCTATGTTCTGACTATTGAGCTAAGCTGGTGGACTCTTAATTTAAGAACATTGAATAAAATGTTACAGACCTTGCATGGACAGTACCATATGTATAAGAGGAAAGGCTCCGCCCTGCCAGAAAGAATAACAACCATCGACTAATTTATTGGTCCGCCCTTGAAAACCTCCTTCATAACGCATCTGACGATTCACAGTCCAACGCTAACAAAAAGAAATATAAGCAAGTCCTGTCAATTAGGAAATAGCCACCTAATTAACACCAGTATTACATATAAAACATTGATCTTATCAACATCTCATCAGAAAAAGCAACAATACCAATAAATGTAGTTTTTTCTTTTTTAGGGAATCTTTTGCTGTGACACTTAAATGTGTATTAGATAGATTTATATTGAATATCATTAAACCTGTCCAATACCAGGCTGCCAGGAGGAGGTAAGATATCATAATGATATATATTTTTCTATTTCACCTTAGCAACATAAGAGCAATGAAATTAATGGATGTAACCATTCCCTGTGTCTTTATACTGCTTAAACCTGTGCTAGGGGGCATAAGGGATCATGCACTTTTCTATTAACCCTCAATCAAACCAAGTCTAAATTTTCATATACTTTTGTTGTTTTCATTGCCCATGAGGGATCATCCCCTTTTCCAGATTCCAAGCCCGACTTAATTATTCATATCTGTTTGAGCAGTCAGAAAAAGAAAGCACAAACCATTCTATATAATTAGCAATCCATCAACTGGCGTTAATAAAAGCAAAATTACATACTTACCAGCAAATTTTTAATATCACAAAGGTTTGTTTTGTTGAGTAGTGTTAAAGCTGCTATACCACAGAATGAATAACCACCGTGAGCCTCCATACCAGGACATCCCGCAAAACCTCCTTCATACGTCTGACATCTATAATATATATACATGATATAAACTAGTGTTCAAATTATATGTTTAATGATCGGTCAAGTGTGTCATTGTGTTAGTTTATTATAACATCAACACCTTTCCCTTTAAAATTAGGACAATTCCTCTCATGCGTCCCATGCCAGTTTGGGTAGGGTAGGTAGGAAAGGGTCATAACTGAATATGCCTAAGAAATTTTATATGCAAACTTGCATGTCTATCTGTTAAAACTGCTTCAAAAATGTATGACTACATGTAAGAGAATAGAAATTTGAGGACATTTTAATAGAATACCTGACTATCCACTCTGGTGTGCCATCAAATAATTGTGGTGTAATTATATTGGTCAGTCTGGCTACACTAGCTGCACAGTATGCTCCTCTATAAAATAAAATCAGAGAAAATTCTCTTACACAAGTAAACCATTAAAGCAAATGCTTGACTGTTTGTTTGTTTCATTTTACGCCTTTTCCCAACAGTATTTGCGTCATATAGGCAGGTAGTTTCCTTACCATCGTTCCTGGAGAGTTACACCAGTACTAGACTACCTTCCTCCGCGCTAAACTACCAAAGCATCTCCCGGGGATCGAACCCACGCCAGAGAGGTAACTGGATTAGAAGACATCGACTCTAACCCCTCGACCACGGAGGCGGTTAAATACTTGACTGAATAAGAGCTGGACATATATTAAAATTTATAATAACATTTATTTGACACTTGAAATTTGAGTTAGACACCATGAGTAGTTAAATTGAGCACTATAATCAAAATTTTGATCAACTAATCCATAATAATAGAATTCATTATCAGAACTAGGGGATAGTGCTGCTCATAAATTTATCACCATGTATTATTTCTTAACCACAACTTATTCAAATGTTCAAGCTCAGCTTTAAATAACTTGTTTTTCGGTAAGCATGTCTTTTCAATATTTACCTTTTATACTGGACCAAATTAATATGTGGTAATTATGCCCCCATTTCGAAGAAAAGGGGGTATATTGCTTTCCACTTGTCGGTCCGTCGGTCCGTAGACCAAATGGTTTCCGAGTGATAACTAAAGAACCCTTAGGCCTAGGAACTTCAAACTTGGTATGGTGATTGGTCATGACAAGTAGATGACCCCTATTGATTTTGGGGTCAATGGGTCAAAGGTCAAGGTCACATTGACCTTGTAAGCAAAAACGGTTTCCGATCAATAACTAAAGAACCTTAAGGCCTAGGATCTTCAAACTTGGTATGGTGATTTGTCATGATCAGTAGATGACCCCTATTGATTTTGGGGTCAAGGGGTCAAAGGTCAAGGTCACATTGACCTTGTAAGCAAAAACGGTTTCCGATCAATAACTAAAGAACCTTAAGGCCTAGGAACTTCAAACTTGGTATGGTGATTGGTCATGATCAGTAGATGACCCCTATTGATTTTGGGGTCAAGGGGTCAAAGGTCAAGGTCACATTGACCTCTTGGGTAAAAACGGTTTCCGATCAATAACAAAAGAACCCTTAGGCCTAGGAACTTCAAACTTGGTTTGGTGATTGGTTATGACCAGCAGATGACCCCTATTGATTTTGGGGTTAAGGGGTCAAAGGTCAAGGTCACATTGACAATGTAGGTAAAAACGGTTTCGGATCAATAACGAAAGAACCCTTAGGCCTAGGGACTTCAAACTTGATATGGTGATTGGTCATGATCAGTAGATGACCCCTATTGATTTTGGGGTTAAGGGGTCAAAGGTCAAGGTCACATTGACCTTGTTGGTTAAAACGGTTTCCGATCAATAACGAAAGAACCCTTAGGCCTAGGGACTTCAAACTTGATATGGTGATTGGTCATGATCAGTAGATGACCCCTATTGATTTTGGGGTCAAGGAGTCAAAGGTCAAGGTCACATTGACCTCTTAGGTAAAAACAGTTTCCGATCAATAACTAAAGAACCCTTAGGCCTAGGAACTTCAAACTTGGTATGGTGATTGGTCATGATCAGTAGATGACCCCTATTGATTTTGGGGTCAAGGGGTCAAAGGTCAAGGTCACATTGACCTCTTAGGTAAAAGCAGTTTCCGATCAATAACTAAAGAACCCTTAGGCCTAGGAACTTCAAACTTGGTATGGTGATTGGTCATGACCAGCAGATGACCCCTACTGATTTTGGGGTTAAGGGGTCAAAGGGCAAGGTCACATTGACCTTGTAGGTAAAATGCTTTCCGATCAATAACTTAAGAACCCTTAGGCCTAGGAACTTCAAACTTGGTATGGTGATTGGTCATGACCAGCAGATGACCTGTTGTTTTAAGTGGGTCAAGGTGTCAAAGGTCATGTAACATTGACCTTGTAGGTAAAAACTGTTTCCGATCAATTTACTAAAAACGCTTAGGCCTAGGAACTTCAAACTTTGTATGATGATTGGTGGTGACCAGCAGATGACCCCTATTGAGTTTTGGGTCAAGGGGTCAAAGGTCACATAGACCTTGTAAGTAAAAACGGTTTCTGATCAATAACTTAAGAACGCTTAGGCCTAGGAACTTCAAACTTGGTATGGTGATTTTTCATGACCAGCAGATTACCCCTTTCGATTTTTGGATCAAGGGGTCAAAGGTCAAGGTCACATTGACCTTGTAAGTAAAAACGGTTTCTGATCAATAACTAAAGAACGCTTCGGCCTAGGAACTTTAAACATGGCATAGTGATTGGTCATGATCAGCAGATGACCCCTATTGATTTTGGGGGTCAAAGGTCAAGGTCACATTGACCTTGTATGTTAAAACGGTTTCGGATCAAATAATAAAAGAACCCTTAGGCCTAGGAACTTCAAACTTGGTATGGTGATTAGTCATGACCAGCAAATGACCCCTATTGATTTTGGGGTCAAGGGGTCAAAGGTCAAGGTCACATTGACCTTGTAAGTAAAAACGGTTTCTGATCAATTAACTAAAAACGCTTAGGCCTAGGAACTTCAAACTTTGTATGATGATTGGTCTTGACCAGCAGATGACCCCTATTGAGTTTTGGGTCAAGGGGTCAAAGGTCAAGGTCATGACCAGTAGATACTTGATAACCCTTATTAATTGTTTGATCACTGGGTCAGAAGTCATGCATAATTACCTTATCACATGAATAATTGGCTGCTGATAGGGGGCATACATGTTTTACAAACATATCTTGTTTTATAAATCTTGCAAATTAAATGACAACACTAATTAAGCCCGATATTTAGGAAAAAGACTTTTCATGCATGGAATGGTTTTGTCATAAAAATAAAATCATAACATACCTGATATCCTCCTCACCACCTAGATGCATCTTGAACGACCCATGTGCTGTTCTCATTCTCATTAAAAAGTCATATAAAGTTTCTCTGAAAAAATCATACATTAAAAATCTATAGCAAACATAAAGAAATGCAAAAAATGTATTCTTGTATAAAAACTGCATGAATTAACAGAATGAGATAAAATCATGCAGCATGTGCCGTTGTTGCAAGTTTTTTTTTTTAATATGTATGACTCTGGGCACCAAGTAAAAATAGCTTACAGCAATGACTGCCCTGGTAATTTCATTATCAAAACCTAACTGTGAAGTGGCATAACAAAGGCATTACTAAACAGGTTTCCTTAAACCAAAAACAATAAAGAAAGGCAGAAATACTGAATCTGATGTATACTTTAGCACTAATGCACCTTCTTTGTGCATTAACATCTGCAGAAGCCCTCATACTATATTAAATCCCTTGCAGTCTTGCACTGCAATCACAGACTGTAAATGCGTCCACAAAGGCTGCATGAGTTTTCTGACATTACATACTCTTTATAAGAAACATTCAAATTGTTTGGTATACATGTATGCTTTAAACTCACAAATAATATGCAAATTTCCTAAAATCAAACAAAATCACATAGTAATTACAACATAAACAAGGGAAATACATTTGTATTTCTTGATAGTAGTATGTACTACACTGAAAACTTTTTTTGAGTCAATTCTAAACTGATATTTCTAGTTTCTAATTCATTTTTTTCTCTGAAATTTCATGATAAATACCAGCTGTTTAAAAAAAAAAGAAATTAAAACCATAATTATTCTATCTATTCATTACCTATCAATTACTTTAAATGATTCCTCTGTACCTAGTATACATAAAGCATTGACAGCAGCATATGTGGGTGCTAAATGTGCCTGTTGTCCTGGTCCCCCTGTAGAAAAAAATACACCAATAAATCATGTATTGTTTAATTTAATGTTAAATATATCAAACTCAATTCAGAAAAATAGAATAAAAACTTGTACTTTTTGGCTGAACACTGAGTTGACATGAGGATATTTCAGTCAAATACTGGTGCAAGCAATCAATTTAACCAGCATTCGATTGTAAACTTCAAAAGAAAATCAACTTTTTTCCAAATTTCAGGTAAACAAATCTACGATCAAGGTTTTAAAATAACACATACAAATAATTGAGCTTATTTAAAACATGTCTTGATACCTGCGAATCCTCCGTCTGGACATTGACATTTTCCTAGAAACTGGGCTACCCTGAAATATACATTGAACAATAAAACACTGACTCAGATACCATTTCACCCTCAACTTTTAAAAAAAAAGTTTCATATACATGTACATAAATATGACCTTTTAATTTATATATATATACACACTGATATGAAAATTAAAAATTAATATTGACAATTTAATACTGACATTTCCCTTTCATATAACCTCTCAATCAGACAGAAAATAAATATATGTCATCCTTGGACAATCCCAATATAGCTGTAAGAAGACACTTTAGTGTGGGCAAACACAAAATACCAGACAATAAACTTATTTCAATGTTTATACTAGCATATACTTTGTAAGGGATTAAATCATTTACAGGTACAGGTCAGTGTAAGCAATGACAATGAAAAATCTTTGTGCAGACTAAATTGTTGGTGTCTCTCTTTTAGTATTTTAATATGAAAATTCCAATACAAACTATAAATGGGCAGAATCACATTCAATTGAGGACAAGAGCACCAATTCAGCAGGTTAAAGGCTAACATACATGTATATAGCAGAGGTAACTTACTGAGATATTGTCTCATCATTCAGTGGTTCATCCAGCAGTTCCAGGGCATGTAGAATCCAGTAACATAACCATGGTCTACTAGCATCTAAACACTAAATATATACACTAACAATATACAGTTTGTTTTAGTCTGAACACTGTAGACAAGAATATATTATGTCAAATAAATTCTTACTGCATTAAAAGTAAGTAAATGTTGTTTAAACATTTTAAATGGAAACCAAGATTTAACATACATATACTAACAAGTACTTAGGAAGTGTAACTATAATAGCCAGAAGACAAATAATAGTTTCCATTTATTAATTTCAAACAGTTATTTTGTCAAATTGAAACTTTCTGTTTTATTTACAAATGAAATGGCAGAGTTAATTTTAATTTATTAAATTCATCAAGTATAACTATAAGTTGCATTTTGCTACCTTGGCAGATTGTACTGCCGACAGCTTTATGTAACCCTGGCAGATGTACGAAAAATGTATGAAAAGGTTATGATAAAGTACTGACACTTCTTGTTATACAGATATTCAATAAAACACACCTCATATGATGATGACAGATTACTCAGACCTTTACGTAGAAATGCAACATGTTCGTCTCTATGTAATACTGGCAGAATACACCTGAATATTGATAGTAATAATGAAATATTCATTACAGTTTAACAAGTAGTAATGTTAGTAAGGGTCATCCGTATTAGCTGTTTTACAAACTGATGACAAATTGAGAAACAAGCATTAGAATTATTGGGAAGTTGAACTTGTCCAAACATTTACATGCAATATTGAATATTTAGGAAACAGATAATAAAATATTAAGATATCAATTATGAGTGCATTGTGGTAGAAAAATGCACCGTTCAAGTACAAAATTTATGCGCAGGAATATGATTCATTAAAAAGCATTTGAAGATAAACTGTGCATTATTATTACTATAATGCAAGAAAAATAAACATCTATTTCCATTCTAACATAAATATGTTAAACTATATTGAGCGTAGAATTAATTTTCCTGATGTCATTTGGTTTATTGACATCAAATAAGACCACATTTGATGTGTAAGCTTTTGTCTTTATGTTGTGCATATATATTATGTAATTATGCACTTGATTGCCGAGGGAATAGTGTGAAGAGGGTTAGAATGCTGATTTTAACACTGTCTCTTAAAACAATACATTTAAACTAGTGGTATTATAACAAACTTAAACAATCAACATCTTTGTAAGACCATTCGAAGTATGATCAGGTTATGACATATGTGGTAGAGTGGTTAAGGCAGCTGATTTCTAATTATTTTTACGTCATTGTGTAGAAATCAGACAGGGAATGTTGAATTTTTTCATATACCCAGCTTATACAATGTGATTCTATCCAGATGACTTCTAATATCAAAAATGACAAAAAATTTGGAGCCTAGTATTTTCCATAACTTATTGAGCTGAATAATTGTCTTATGACCTTTACTTTATCCCTAACAAAAGAAATCATTTTGTATGAAAGACTGATGGAAAATCAAAGTATTGCTACATCAATTTTCAATATATATATGAACATACTCAGTATCAACTTCTAGTCTATGTTTAAAGTTTGTAAAAAGCTTCTTCACTGACTCTTCAACATCAACCTGTAAAAATAAAAATCCTCTTTTAATATAATGATAAAACAAAACAACTGTATATGTACATCAAATAATTAATACCTTTGTGGAATAGGTAAAATGAGTATGTAGTATAGTTTTTGTATTACCAGATACCAAAAAGTATTTATACAAAAAGTAGTAAAGTAGTTTTCAAGTGTGATGGGGTATATCGAGTATATTTCAAGGTACACAGGGGCAAGTAGTACCCAGGATGACAATATAAACCTCCCCAGTATCACAGATTTATGTTACAAGGATCCGACACTATTGTTAAGCTTAAAATCGCGCCAGAATTGCACATTAGATAAAGGTGGAAAGAATGAAAGATGGTGGAACGCGCAGAGAGCAAAATATGGCAGACTTTTACAAGAGTATGTGGTGTTATTGCAGCTTTTTGAAAAAATATACACGTATGAATGTATTTATACAGTATTATTTTGTGTCGCTAAAGTATAAATATATAAAAATATGCCGACAGAACCCTGAAACGATGAGTTAAAAAAGTACCTAATTTAGAAAAATATTTGCCTATTGTTTAGAAAAACTCTCTACACTTTGACCCCCTTTTACTTCAATGAAGCACAAATTATTACCGCGAATCATATTAAGATAATTATTTTTTACATGGTTTAATGGTTGCATTTTAAAAAAATATTTCTTGATTGCTTAAATACTTTTAAAGAAATTCATGTTTGAAATTTGTTTTTATTTCTGTGAATTATTTTCAAATGATTTGTACATTTTTTTATTCGATTACCTGAAAATAAGTATTAATATAGTAAATATTTTACTAATTTATAGTCTATCAAATATATTTTCAGATCATTCAAGATAAGCGTTCATATATAGATGAATTCATTAGATTTAATTTAGATTGGCAAGGAAGAAACTTTTATTGGCATACAGAACAGCAGCTGTTTTATAATATTTTGTTTTTATTTTGAAACAGATTTTTTTCATAGTTATCCTTCACAATTCGAGTCAAATGATTTATTTGTCATATGTTTATTTTCATTATTTTTCAAAGAAAGGACTATACAACTTTAGTTGTATATTTTCAATTTCATTAATAATTGTTAATAAATAAAATTATTAAATAGATATATATTGTATTTATATATGCTTAGTGCCAGTAAATTATCGATCCGGTGCGAGACAAGCATTTTTATGGGTTAACTGGGAGTCTCGATCCCTGGAATATAAATCTGTGCCAGTATTAACATGATTATTTCAATTAAAACAGTTTATGGACAGTCCATAAATTTACAGATTGTCTATTATAATATCATTAAATCCTAGACATGCTTATTGCAGGAACTTTCAGTAGGATATATTATCAGGATATGGCTTTAAATTGAAGAGAAATGACTTGAACATGTTGAGGTCACAGCATGGGGTCCCGGCATGGGCTTTATAAAAATATCAAATGACGGAGGTCAGATTACTGTATTGTAACATGGCCTGTGATTGAGGGAAAACTTATTGTAACATGGCCTGCGATTGAGGGAAAACTGTAAGATTCAATGGGACATCAGGTGATTGGATGAAAATGTAATGTTCACAAGTATGAAAATTGTTTTAGAAACTAACACTGCATTGTTTCTTAAGAAAATGAACTGTTTCATAAGTGTCTAGGATAATTACTAGCTCATTTGGATATTTTCATTTCAAAAAAGTTTTTTGTCAGTCCAATGATCAACAGAAAATTTCAGTGAAAAGGGGGGTAATCATCTTTGGGGACATTTTGCGAAAAATTTGGTCGGTCAACCCTATAAAGATAAAACAAGATCAGTTAAAATTTTGAGCCGTCCAGTTAGCTCAATAGATAGAATGTTGGACTGTGAATCTGGCGACAAGGGTTCGATTCCCAGATGGCCCAGATCATTTCGTTGTGATTTATCATGAAATCCTTTCGCACTGTACCTCTGCTCTGGCATGTAGAGAAGTTTCAGTTCCTTGTGAAAGTGAAAGCAACCAGTACTGGTAACTGCTTGACGGCCTGCCCAGGAATGATGCGGAGGTTTACTGTCGTGATCCAGAGTGAAAACTACCTTCAACACCACAAGTTTAAATTTCGTGTCAGGCATGTCATTCTTCTAGAAAAGTCAAATCTTCAGCATGAATACTCAATTTTGAGGTTGGTTTAGTGGTCTCTTATCATGTAAGTCTATGGGAAAATTAATACAGTAGATCTAGTGTGAATGGATAATCTCGAAAACATGTGACAAACAAATTTTTGACATGATAGGTATCGTGGATGTATAATACGAAGAAGTAACCTGATCTTGTGATGACGAAGTTGATATGCCATCATCATTATTTATATTGTTTTTCTCAAAATTGGTGTCACAGCATCTAAAATTGTGTAATTCCATTCCGTTAAATTTCAGATATTCCAAAAAACTCTTCCAAACGCTTGGTGAAAAACAAGCGTCTAGAAAGGTAGGGCTTAAATTTCTAAACTTATTTTAAAAATGAAAATAGATCTATAGACAATATCTAAATATATACAGAAATTATATCATATTAATCGCAGGGACGAAAGAGAATTATCCTTTAATTTAAGGAAAATATAACACGATATTTTTACAAAAGTTTAGGAAAATTTGAGGGCTTTATCTATTCGTCCCACTGACGATTCGTCCCCTGACGATTCGCCCCACACATTTTTGTTCACCAACTAAGGGGGCGGGGCACTTAGATTTGCCCTTGTCCGTCTGTCTAGAGCTAGAGTCAACATAGTCCAACTAATTAGACTTGTCAAAGCACGGATTTATATTACAAGGATCGGACACTTTCGTTTAGCTTAAAGTCCCGACGCATGCATGCGCGGAATCGGATAAAGGTGGACAGAATGAGATGGCGGAACGCGCGGAGTGCGAAATATGACAGATTTTCACAAGAGTATGTGGTGTTATTGCAGCTTTGAGAAAAATTATACACATATGAATGTATTGATACAGTATTATTTTGTGTCGCTAAAGTATTAATATATGAAAATATGCCGATAGAGCGTTGCAACGCTTAGTTAAAAAGTACCTAATTTAAAAAATATTCGCCTATTGTTAAGGCTTACTCTCTACACTTTGGCGCCCTTTTACTTCAAGCACGAATTATTACCGCGATTCAGAATAAGATAATTATTTTTTACATGGTTTAATGGTGGCCTTGCAAAAACATGTTTCTTGATTGCTAAAAAACTTTTAAAGAAATTCATGTTTGAAATGTGTCTTTATTTCTGTTAATTATTTCCAAATGATTTGTACATTTTTTATTTGATTACCTGTATATTAGTATAAATATTGTAAATATTCTACTAATTAGTGTATTAAATATATTTTCAGATCATTCTAGACAAACATTCATATATAGATGAATTCATTAGATTGGCAAGGAAGAAACTTTTATTGGCATAGAGAGCAGATGTTTTATAAAATTATTTTTTATTTTGAAACAGATTTTTTTCATAGTTATCCTTCACAATTCACGTCAAATGATTTATTTATCACATGTTTATTTTCATTATTTTTCAAAGAAAGGACTATACAAATTTAGTTGTATATTTTCAATTTCATTTATAAATGTTAATAAAGAAAATAGATTTACATTGCATTTATATATATCCTCTTCAGAATCATTTTCTTACCACACATGCCATGGACTGTAGACTGTAGCACATACAAAATATACATTCAAATTCTATTTGTTTTTGAAGATTGAGTGTTACAATTATTACATGTAACCTGGTAGTGAAAGTTTTTTAATTATCAAAAGTAATTAAACTTGAAAGAATTTAAGCTATGTGTGAAAAATAATCAAAAGTTACTTTTATTTCGCAAAAAACTTACTCAAACTGTAAGATTTTTATTGTTTTTCTAGCGTTACATTAAAAAGTATCATAAATATCTTTCTACAGGTATTCAAATAAAAAGAATAATTAAAATATACGGATAAAAATATACGAGTAACATTAAAAAGGCCGGAATCGAGACAGCAACACGAGAGAACTTTACTGTTACGATGATTGTCTACTTCACTGCACCGACATTTGAAAACAGATTTACAAAAAATAATAATGATATAAATGATGAATGAAATTTAAATATTCTATGAATATGGCAATCTCAGCAATATGTTGTACTGAAAAAAGGTGAATAAATTTTCTTCATGTGTTGAGCGAATTGTAAAGGCCGCAATACACTACCCGTAAAACAGTTGTGCGTTAATAAATTTGACTACATAACACAATAAATCTTAAATATTGCATCTTTGATCATCTGTGAATAACTTACATCGGCTTCTTTTTTATTTTGAAACTGAAATTATTATGGGACCGTAAAATAAATTTTAAATACCTGCTTTTTATAAAAAACAAAGGAAAATTTACCGCGGATTTCGTCAAGTTAATTTTTTAATCGTCGTTGCGGACAGATAAACTGTACCTTTAAAAAATAAATTAAATATTTGAATTAAACAAGTATTTTTCTTCAAAATAAACTTTAAATTTCCAAAATCGGATAATAAATGGAAAAGCTGTATAGTATTTTGTAAAGTAGGTATCCGTTGCGAACGGGCATTTACGCTTGGCGCGGGTAAATTATCGATCGATGTACCCTTATCGGTTGCATGTCAAGATATTTAAGCATTTATATAGGTTTAACTGGGAGTGTCCGATCCCTGTAATATAAATCCGTGGTCAAAGAGACAACTATGCTACATCGAGATAATTTTGGACGGGTGATGTCTTTTTGTAACAGTTTGACAGTATGAAAAAAAATGTTTGTAAAATGTTTAAACAGTTCACATCAAATTAATTAGGCTAGAGTCAACAAATTTTACAGGAATGTTTAACAGAATGTGAAGTTGTGCACCTGCGGTTTCGCGAGTACAGTGTTTTAATAGCCAATAATGGATCATAGCCAATAATGGATCAGTCAGTAATTTAATGAAATATTCTACTAACAGTTTGAGCTTAAAAATGTTTTTACCTAACATTCATGTGCATTCAGGGTTCGACACAAATTTTTTTTACTAGGGATCCCACAGGAATCCCTGAGATTTAATTCAGGGATTCCTCCTAAATGTCAAGGATTCCTGAGATCAAAATTGTAAAATATGAAGGCGAAGATTTACAAGGGAGTGCAGCAATCCAATTTCAAATTTTTTTTTTTTTGAGACAACACAGGATATATTGCCATGTTTCAGATGCAGAACATTTAGTTTTTGAGCGCTTTGGAAATATTGCTGTTTAAATTTTGAAAAGCATTGTTTCAAAGTGTTTACTAGTATATATATAATTGGACTGCTTAGATAAATTAAAACATAAGTTATAGAAAGAGCATCGAAACACGAGGCTATCTGATTTGTACAAGGGGGCGTAGCCCCCAAGTATTAATCAGATTGCCGAGTGTTTTGATGTTCTTTCTCTTTTGTATCATAGTCAAACAAAAAAACACATTCCCTGTCGTCACAATATGAAACCCCAGAGAAAAGTAACCAATCAACGAGCATCTGAATATGATATTTCTATCGCTTTCCCTTTCCCTGTGTACAAGAATGTTGGTCAGCACGTGTACTTGTGCACCTTGGGGTTTGCTTGAGGATTTATTCGGTATTTGTAAAATTCTTGCCCTTTACTTAGTAAAAGATTTTTAGTTTACAACTTTTGGCACATGTAGCCCCAAAAATATTTGACCTAGAGTCATAAGATTGACAAAACAGTGGAGTGTGGGGGCACCCGTGTCCTATGGACACAATTTCTAGTTTTACTCTAGCACACATTTTTAGGTGTTTAGTTTGCTATAAATAGCACTTCATTTCACAAGAACAATATTAAGCAATTAGTTACTTTCATTCTCTTTTCTTTTCATAATACCTGCATGCTTAAGAAACCTTTTCGAGGGCATTCGTCACTTATGTCACAGTTCTTGTTTTTCAAATGATGATTGTAGAATAGATCTTTTGTAACTTACACCAACTGGCAAGTTTCAATATTTGGCAATGTTATAAAGTTGGGGAAGGTAAAATGGCTGTGATGGTTGGATGCAGTTACCATTTTGCACCCCAGTTAGCATACTAAGAAATGACACCTTCAGCTGCCCATTTTGTACACATGAACAGCCGTACTGAACATATGTTATAAAATTTAGTGTAAGTTTTTTTTTAAATCTAGAAAAAATTGTTGAGTAGACTGTTGTGAAATTTTCTACAATTTTAGTAGCTCAGACATATCCTGAACAAATTATTCACTGGTGCATACCATGCTGTTTGAATTTAGGTTAAACTATTCCTCCAGGGAATGACACTGAATGCTTCATATTGTTTTAATTGTTTTTCAAATAAAGATCATGACTTGTTTAAAATGTACCAACCTGAAAATGAATAAATGTTGATATATGGCTAATGCATTAATAGCTCAATTAAGTTAAAGCATCATTTTCCCCTACCATTTATTATTAGCTAAAAAAACAACAACAGCATAACTGGTTGAATATTGGTTGTTCCGGGATATGTCAGTTGAAATAATTTTGAATTTGGTGTTTTGAAATATTTGTGCAAATGGATGGCTAATAAGAGCTTATGGATTGTTAATTTTTGACCCAGTTCTTTACAATTACAGTAAAAACCAAGTACTTTTGACCACTTTAGAATAAAGACCACCCTGCTAAAAACCAATTTTTTCAATTAATAATTTGATGATAGTTCTTGAATATTTTCAAAAATAATTTGCTTTTATAAGGACTAGTGAGAAGATGTTGATAAGATCATAGTATGTTTTGCTTCTATGTGTTT
This sequence comes from Ruditapes philippinarum, assembly GCF_026571515.1. Taxonomy (NCBI): domain Eukaryota; kingdom Metazoa; phylum Mollusca; class Bivalvia; order Venerida; family Veneridae; genus Ruditapes; species Ruditapes philippinarum. Next base: position 27,420 of record NW_026856715.1, read on the forward strand.
TTATTTTGCAGTGAACTAAATTCCCACTATGGGACAAGCATCAGGACGGGAGATTAGTCAAACTAAACCAAAAAAAGTATGTACAGAAGATAATAATAAGGAATATGAGTGGGCTGATGGTATATTACCATTGACAGAAGTACCAGACGATGTCCTTGCAGAAGTATTGAAGCGGGTACCAGCTAGAGATATAGTTAAATCATGTGTTTTTGTTTGTAAACAATGGAATAATGTGATCAATACCCAGACATTCTGGAAAGAGTTATGTATAAAAGATAATGGGTATCCAGAAAAACTGTTCCATGTTTTAGTGGATGAAGATTTTAAAAAACTATACTTCAAAAGACCATATTACACAAACTTGATAAAGAACCCAGATGCTAGGGATGGTGAGTTTAAATTCAGGAAAAAAACAAAACAACAAAACAAACCACATCTTATTACAATAAAGTAAACTTCCTTAAACTTAATTTAAAGCTGTCAGGAAATTATTTTGCGATAAGACTATTGACCCTATCATGTGTAGGAATGTTGACAACAGTTGATTATATTTTAGTTTGAAGTTGTTAGGACTTTCATTAACCACATCAATTCAAAATATATTAGCATTCAGAAATTATATAAAATGCAAATATAAAAAGCAAGGACAATTGGGCTTATTTTTATATTCTCAAAAACGTTATCATGTTTTATTTTGAAGTTGAGCATGATGGGTGTATGAATATTAAAAAAAGTTCTTAAAATCTCAAGAGTTCAACCTGCAAGTTTTTTTTCAATGTTGGCTATAATACAATGTATATTCACCAGTGTATGAAATAATTCATGAGAAAAAAAAAAGTTATTTGATTCATAATTAAAATCAATTCTGTTTTAAGTAAAGATGTTTTGGTATGATAATTGTTCTGTGCCTTTTCCAAAATATATATGAGAATAAATAAAAGTGTAGTAGCATAAGTTGCAAACAGATTTTCTTGTAAAAAATGAATCCAATATTATTCTTGTCCTGTTTAGTAACCATTTACAATGTATGTGTCACCTTTACAGACTTTGATCATTGGAAAATTCATCATAGTGGTGGAGATAAATGGAAAGTAGAATTACCTGTTGGGTGTAATCCTTTGGAAGAATATACTGGGACAGAACAATCAAAAGGTATGGTAGAATGAAGTGTCTTAAAAAAACTGTTACCAACAAAGTACAGGCTATTTTTGCATATTTTTGACTTACAGAAAAAGATTGTCAAAAGTAACTTATATTGTACACCTGACATAACTTTTATCCCACAGCAATAAATTTATAAAATCAGAAGTGGAATGTTGGAATGACATTGTTCATCCACTTCTCCTATCAACAAGGTATGTGGGCCATAAAACACAGATTCATTTTGTAGTTGTAGAATAATAGCCCAAGGATGGCCCTTATTTCAATAAATGAAATAGAGGGACGATAATTATGGCCCTTAAGTCCATTTTATAACAGTCAAATACAATTAAAAACTATCTAGTTAAGTTACGTCATTGCTCTTTTTCCCTTCAAAATAAATTAAAAATCGCGACAGAATATCAACATACATGTAATTATATAAATCTGCTGTATGTTAGAATTTATAAAGTCAGGTATTTCTCTTCAATTGGTTTTAATTGGCATTTATTTTAAAACATCATTGTTTGCTAGTGAAATTGCGTTTTTACATCATTTTTTTGTTCTCATTGCTCCTCTTATTGACTTAATGATAACATTTAAATGTTGATCAGTCATTAAATAAAAATAATCATTATTTTACAATTACCAAGAAAATGCCATGTTAATTGTGACACGGACCCTAAATGACGTCAGTATGGGCTAGGTCATTTTGAAATGGACCTTACATCAGGTAAAATAATAATACAACATAAGTCAACATGGAAAAAATATAATTATTTAATAATAATTAAGTTCTTTTAACCATATAATTGACTTTTTGAGGGGAAAAAAATAATAAAAAAACATGCATAGTGATACTGACTTGTGGCAGGATTAACATGACATTAATTTTGATTAGTTAACAGTTTATTTAATAAAAAAAAGATGTTCAGATTTGGTGGGATATTGCATGAGTCTGGATTTGTGCTGCTTTAAAAGATAAAATTAATTATCTTAATTTTTTTTTTCCAATGTCTCATTGATTTTTAAGATTAATTCTTTTCAGAACTTTGAAAGTTACTTACATGTATTCTATTTGTGACTCAAGTGAAAAGCTTATTAGTTTTGTGTAATTGTACATTCAGTGTTAATTTGATGTTAATTTTATAATAAATACAAATTGCCAATTTTATATCAGGTACTAGATGCTGGGTTACATCTTACTCTGAATGCAGCAAGTCTCAGACAATAGACTTGATAGAGAGGGGATGTAGTGAGCATGTATTAGATGATTTACGGCCAGATATACATGTGTCTGAATGGTAAGTCTTGATATTTATGTACATATGATTTGTATAGTCTGAGACATGTATGATTCTGTAGTCAAGTGTTCAAGAAATTGAACTGGGTTATTAAATGTTTGCAAAGTAGAGAGATCTAAGTTGTCAAACCTCTATTGAACAATTTAAGAGGACAGAACATGCAGTCAACGTCAGTCGAGACCACAATGTCCTAATATATAGAGGATATTTGTTTGTTTGTGTGTAAGATGAAATTTTATTTCATCGAGTGAGCTTTAAAAACAGTATTCTCACGAGTGGCATAGCCACAAGTGAGAATACTGTTTTTAAAGTTCACGAGATAAAATAAAATTACATCTTACACAACAAACAAACAAATTTTCTTTTTATTTTATGCTTAAAAACAAGTTAAAACGAAATTTCCTTGATATTAACTTTAATATTAAAATCTGTTTTCCCCACTGGTAGCCTCTATTATGTACATGCATTAGTCGATTTTCTCATAAAATACAAGAAGTCTTGGGCTGGAAAACAAGTTCGATAATCAACATTAAATGGCGGTGATATTATTTATTTTATTAAAAAAATATGAATGATCACTTGTTTTAATAATAAAAACAAACAATTCTAGTAGGAGAAAAAGTCCAACCATCCATCTATATTTCTGTTACTTACTGCGAATCTATATTAGACCTGACTCTGTTAAATGTAAGCGGCCACGATTTTGAAATGTTGTGTATCTCACGGGAGGAAAATAATTGTGTTTGATTCAGAGGGATATCATTTGGATTTGTTAGTCATACACCTTTTTAAAAGAAAGAAAACTTATTTGAGGTTTGTAACAAACAATATATAAGTGTTGAAAGGCTGCCTTACAAACGCTGGGTTGTTTACTTATTCTTCATGGTGATGGCTGTCATTGCTTTTCAAGTTTTCATAAAGCATACGGCAGTTATTGCATGTAGGATACTTAAATATGCCCAAATGTCATCAAGAGCAGTTCTGCATGTGGAAGGAATGTATTTTTCAGACTGTAAAAATTGAAACAAAAAAATTAAGAGACGATATTTGGTAATTTGGATGAATAGAAGTAAGTTTTCTTCTTTTTATTACTTTTGACATTTAAGTTATTTATCAATTTCAGCTTTGCTTTTCTCTAAACAGCCTGACATTGTCAAAAATTTTCATCAAAAGTAAAATTGAGGTACCACATGGGGAAAATCTTAAAAAAGTAGTTTCGTCATTGAAAAGTGTGAAATTATATATTTTGATAATTTTCACGGATAAATCAGTAATCCACTGAAAAGCATAAAATAAACTAGTATCTTTAATAGTGATCATGTTTTCTTGAAAAAATGTTTTATACAGATTTCATGTTAAGGAATGATATCAAAACTTCAACTAGGTTGTCAGCATTTTACAGGATTTATGCTTAAAAATCATGTAAAAGAATATTGTCTATGAAAATTAAAATATTTAATACATTGTCTCGTAGCATGTCCAGATATAGTGTCACACTTTGATAACTTTTTTACAAGGGCAAAAATAGAAAATTTCCTCCAATATTTAAGAGACTAGAATTGATATTTAGCATTTTGCCTGTACAAAAATATGTCTTGGTTTCCTGCAGGTATGCGGCCAGGTTTGACTGTGGTATAGAGTATTGTATCAAAGTAGAGCTGTTGAAAAATGACAGGACAGCTGTAAAGGAGTGGACATTTGATGATTCACAACCTGCTGGTCGGGAATGGTTTAAGGTAGAAATATTGCTGACACAACAAATTTTTAGAATATGTACAAGTCAACTTTGTTGAAATGGCCAACCACTAAATATTCAAGGGGCAGGATGTGAAATGGTTTCACACTTGGTTCAAGCGAGCACTTCACACACATACCCCTTGATATTGCCAGTATTGAACCAGTCAATACTTTTTATTGAACAAGTCAATACTTTTAATTTACCTTTTGTAAATATTTTGATACTGTTCATGCATGAAAATTTACCATTGCCGAAATGAACATAAGGAGCATACATGTATTTGGCTTTATAATAATTATTTTCTTTTGCCTACAGTGAAGTATGCTAAAGTAATCATTATCAATCTTCAAAGTTTAGATAAATTTTGAGACCAGCAAGGTTTGTCAGTAATTAAAAATGCTTTCTTTGAACTTCCTCATATAATACATACCAAATGTTTGTTTCATTTAATTTATAGGCAGAACATACATTTACTGACTATGATCCAGGTGTGAGGTATATCAAATACTATCATCGAGGTAAAGATACTCAGTTCTGGGCTGGTTGGTATGGTGCAAAGATCACACTGTCTTCTGTTATACTGGAACCGAAACTTAACTCAACATAATAACTCTGAAGAGCGTTCGGACATTCATGTATATATATATGTATATATTTAGCTGAAGACTAGACTTATCATTTATATATTATGTACCTTAACCAATATTACATATCTAAATACACCTGTTAAAACCGATTAATTCTTGTGAGTGATAAAGTTCTTTATTTGAATCAAGTTGACCTTTGGTTATATATCAACTTATCTTGTTGGTTAACAGTTTATTTTTTAGACTTCTTATTGGATTATTTTAAATTTGTATTATGCATTTGATATGTTGTTAAGTTACCTATATATAGGTAATTATTATGTATTTGATATGTTGTTAAGTTTCCTATATATAGGTAATTATTATGCATTTGATATGTTGTTAAGTTTCCTATATATAAGTAATTCTTCTTTTGCTTGTCATTCTGTTACTTATTTTGTAGTTGTGATCATGTTTTTTGCCCACCCACCCTGGCCCGTTTGGTTTTGCAATAAGTTCTATTGCATTTAGTTATATTAGTACTGTGTTTTGGTAAATATTTATAATGATTAATACTTTTTTGTGGATTGATAAGTCTACCATTCTATAGTTTATTAATAATGACCAATTTTGCAGTTATCTAGTGATAATTTGTGATCATTTATTAACCTAATTAAATATTATTAGTTTTCTTTGTTAACTTTTTAATGAACAATAATTTTAATGTTGCAATTATATAGTTATATATACCACTGATACAACTGATATTATGTGGGGTAGTGTAATGCATTTTTCACTTACAAACTTGCTTGCATGATTTCAGTCGGCCATTTTCCCTAGCCATGTAAGATAACTCCCTGTTTCCCTGTCTAAAATTCCACCAAATTATTCCCCTTTCAAATGAACTCAAAGAAGGGACATTTTAAAAAGACTTTGTATTTATTTATTCGATTTTTTGTTCAGAAACGGACAATTTTTTCTTTACCTTTGTTTAATTTGCTTTCTATCTATATATGGTTCCTATGGTAAACATATGAGTTTTGATGGTAAACAAATGAATTTTCTGAACTGAAAGTAATCTAACACACAGCGTTGCTGTTATCACATGTAAACAATACATTAAATCGGTAAGAATATTGAGATGTTTGTTTTTCAAATGGAAAATATTAATATGGAAAACAGCTATGTGTAGTTTATGTGTATTGTTTTAATGTGTTTGTCTGATATTTTAGTTGTAAAAGCCATGTACACTTAGTGTAGCTTCATAGCAACCGAGTTTAAAACGTGAGCGGTAACTGAACGAGATATTGCAAAGCGCATGCTCGTGCACTGACTTCCGCTCTATCGAAATACTGCATATACGTATAGCGAAAGTTCGTAAGTGCTTTTTAACCAAGTTTTCAATTATGAAAATCCTGGTTATAAGATATGTGAAGGGTAGGTGGGTACTGTTAAACAGGTGGTTTCCAGTCAATAACTTGAGTTAAGAATAAAATATGTGGAGACCTCACACAAGATTGCTATTGAGGGCCCTAGGGTCAAGATGACTGTTACTAAAATTAGAAAAGAGGTATTGTAATCAAACTTTGTTTATACGGAGCTAATATTTGACATTGCTTGGGTATGCATTTGTGACTACTACTGTCAAGGTCGCTGTTACTAAAAGTAGAAAACGGTTTTCAATAACTAGAGTTAGGAGTGACAATAATTAGAGTTAGGAGTGACTTATTGTAATAATTATAGTAAGGATATGGTAAGCTCATGTAGAGATCTTGTTATGGATTGCTTTTGGACCCGCTAGGGTCAAGGTCACTGTTACTAAAAATAAAAAAATGGTTTCAAACTAATTATTGTCACCCCCACCCCACACCCACTATAATAATAATCTTTGAAAAAAAACCTGCTATATGATTATTAATTACCTTCCAGACATGATTAAATTGTAGTATGACTGAGATCTGGATCCAGAAATTGATCATGTGACCAGGAATTTTTTTCTATAGTAATAATACTTCAGTTGCTCAAATTGAAATCATGAAAAATTTGATTATACATTTAGACACAAGACTATCCCAAAATTGATCATGTTACCAAGAGATTTACCTTTGATATGTTCTTGATTGGTTTATATGCTAATCTGGGTAATACTTATAATTGTCACCACCCACCAGACATCATCATCATTGATGCTTGGGTAAATATCTTCATGGCTCAAATTCTGTTTGTCTGATATAAGTAGGATGTAACTTGCAATATTGCGCCAATATGGTTCATTCCAGTGGCGAGGGTAAATAAACATGTTACCTGTTGTTAGTTTCTAGTTCTTTCTAGTAAAATGTAGAATTAAAAGATGGTATTTGGATTATGCAATTAAAAATGATAAAAAATTCAACCATAATGTAAAATATTTGCCTTTAGAAAATCAAATTTGATAAAATGTAGAAACGACTTAGCATGAAGCTCAAATGATTCTGGTCCATTGCATATCTGGGTAAAAAAATCAAGTTCAATCTTTGCTTGCCAATCACTGCAACTGATTAAAAAACCAAGATTAAAATTTTCCACATATTTTTATCACTTATGTTTCATTTGTATTCCAAATCAATCGAAAGTTTCTAGTATGGTAATAATTGAAAACCTGGTTTTGTGGCATTGCCATATACATTTATATATTTTGTATTCTATTTCTTATATATCTGTTAATATTTTAAGAATGTGTTAATTGTATTATTCATTATTATTACTAAGTGTTTTATACTTAATCAAAATGCAATACCTTATTTAGACTTGTTATGAAATAAATATTTCAAATTACATGTACTTGAAACAGTTGTTCATCTGATAAGTTCTTTTGCAGACATGAATGATATCTCTCCCTTAATCTATTAGATTTTGATAAAACTTTAACAGAATTGATTTTAATTTTTTGGTTATACAGCCTTTATTTATCGTTTGAAGTCTTTCTTATTTGGTATGTAAATATCTTGGCTGATACTATAACATTGGGGTGAAGAAGTGGTCAACTGGGTCAAGGTTAAGAGACTGACCTAATGTGCATTGAATACATGGACAAATGTGCATCACATTCAGTGATATTCTTATTTAGTTTTAGAGATAATGTAATAAGAGTTCTGTAATATCCTCTGGATAACACAAATGTTGTTGCTTCTTTTCATAATTGATTCAGTTAAATGCTATATTTTTGTCATGAACAAAGTATGTTATCATTAAAAACTATAGCTCTTGTGTGCAATTTAGAATGTATTTCTGTATGTAATGCACAGTGGTTTTATTTTCTTATTGATTAGGGTCGCTAACTACCTCACAGTCATGGCAGCCTCCTCATACAGTTGAGGTGACCTATATAAAGTTAATGGAACTTGAAACCCCAACTAAAAATATAAAAAAAACATTGTTCAGTCAGTTGGGGAAAAATATTAAAGGAATATAGATTCTACATTTGTATATTTTGCAACTCATTCTTCCAATGTGGGACATAAATGTAATATTAATGTGATTTCTTAATATTGTGATACAAATAAATTCCACTTTTTCATTGTTTATAATCTGTTTTAATACAATAAAATTATATTATTGTTTAAACTAGATTTGTTTATTACTATTTTATATAATATTCAACCAATATAACTACAAGTAAAAGAGTATAGAGTTATAGTGTTTTGCTGCCTGTAAACTTTAACACTGATCATAACTTTTTCAATTCTTATTAGACTGTCATCATACTTGGACACTACCCTTCAAAAAGGCTAGACTGAATTTAACTTGTAAATAATCTTAACTATAAAATTTCAAACTCTTAACACAAAGTGACATGTTATGACAAAACTGACATGTTGAATAATTTATATATGACCTTCAATGAATGTAAAAGATCGAGGCTATTAATTGGTGTAAAAATGAAATTTTAACATTTTTGTTCATACAGCCTCTATTTTTAAATTAATGTCTAAATTATGTCAAAATGGACATACATAGGGAGGTTATTTATTGACAGAATGATATCTTTCATATTAGGAAGGAAGATAATTTGCATGGTAGTCTTTCTTTGGATTGAGTAAGTTGGTGGGTAAGGTCACAAATGGTGCAAATAATATAGATTTCTACATATTTGCTTATACAGTCTTTAATTGTTACCAATGTTTTTCATATTTGGCAGGAAGATAATTTGCATGGTCTTCTTCCTTAGGATTGAGTTAAGGGTCAAGGTCACCAGTGCTAAAAGATTTTTACACCTTTCCCCATACAGCCTTTATTTATTGACAGATGTGTGAAATATTCGGTATGAAGATATTTTGCATGGTATGTATTCATCCTTTGTACAGAGTTACTCTGGGGTCAGTTTGTCCAAGTCAATAGATTTTTTTACTTTTGGCCATGCATCCTTCATATGTCTTTCATATTTGATAGGAAGATAACTTGCATGGTATTCTTTCTTTAGATTGAGTTAGGGTCAGTAGGTCATGGAATAGATTCCTCCACATTTGCTTATACAGTGTAAATTTACAGACTGATGTTTTTCATATTTTGAAGGAACATATAGCATTGATCTTATACAGCCTTTGTAATATTTTAACAATATCTCATATTTAGAAGGAACATACCTTAAGTGGTCCTTTTATTTTGGTTGGAGTTTGGAGTCTCAAGTTCTTGCATTTATATATGTATACATGTATTTGATAAATATTTAATGGTAAGTTGAATATAATTGAAATTCATCACGTTGGAAGAAAAAATGTTATTTTTTGTGGCGGTTCGGGGAGACGAAAAAGGGGGTTACGGGTACTGCCTGGCTCTTTCTCCTGGCCTGACTTGCTTGAAAGCATGCAGGTTCATTGTATTAGTCTTTTGTATTAGTCTTTTGGTGGGGTGCACTCCAGGGTAACGTTGGCACCCCCCTCCACCTCTATGTATGGAGGGGAGGCCCAGGGCAGGGCTACGTCCGGGACCCTAGTTTGCTCAGGAGTCAGATGTAATCTGGGCAGCCCGCTAACACCTGTCCACTTAAGGGTGTTTAACTTTCGGGACTGACACCAGGTGGTAAACCTTGGTCACTGACTTGCCAGTGTAATAAGGCAGTCAGTAGTCTCCCCTGGGACTGGAAAAAATTTATGGGTTTTTGCACTATTATCATGTTGTTTATTTATTAGTCCTGGTTGCATACATAAGTGCCTATGTGATGCCCAGTTCAGTACAGAGAAAAATAATACACAGCTAGTGATCGCAGTGTGTCTGTAGTCTGATAAAAGAGGTATGCGATTTAATTGCGATTATATAGAATCTTGTATTCGATAATCCTTCTTAAACGCATCATCTATTGGGTAGGTCGGTGCGCGTTTAATCTGGTACCGTAGTACGGAATTTAGACCGTACTGAATACTCTTCAAAGGAGGTTTACCATTATCCGAAAACTTTCGTCAAAGAAACGTGCTTTGAAAATAAAAACGCACCCACCCGCCCACCCCTTTTTAGAACATATTTCTGCTGCTTTTGTTCTTCTATTTCAGGAACTCTTTATTAGTCCCCTACCGGTTTAACCGGAGGGACTTTAGGTTTACCCTCCGTCCGTCTGTCAGTCCGTCCACAAAACTGGATCCCGCGATAACGCAAAATGTACTATAAATATTTTAATGAAACTTGATATATGGATAGATGGCAGTATGGAGATTATGCACGTCTTTTTTTTTCTTCCTATGTTGAAAATTCTGGTTGCTATGGCAACAAATAGCCTGAAAATATGGCAAATTGAACACATAAACTGGATCCCGCGATAACGCAAATAGTACTGAAAATATTTTTATGAAACTTGATATATGGATAGATGGCAGTATGGAGATTATGCACGTCTTTTTTTTTTTCTTCCTATGTGGAAAATTCTGGTTGCTATGGCAACAAATAGCCTGAAAATATGGCAAATTGAACACATAAACTGGATCCCGCGATAACGCAAAAAGTACTAAAAATATTTTTATGAAACTTGAGATATGGATAGATGGCAGTATGGAGATTATGCACGTCTTTTTTTTTCCTCCCATGTTGAAAATTCTGGTTGCTATGGCAACAAATAGCCTGAATTTCAAGATTTCTGATTTAAATTTTTCAGCTTTTTCACTATAAGTTCTTTATTTCTTAAGGTGTTTACTTCAAACTTTAAATATAAGTTTCTGGTCATCAACCACATCATATGCGACAAGGTTTACAACTCTAGCACAAAAATTATCAGTATTACCTCCCTTGAACTTAGAATTTTTATGAAAAAAATGTTGTCTTTTTTAAATAACTTCTTTATTTCCTAATGTATCTACTTCAAACTTCATATATATGTTTCTTATTATCACTCAACATTTTTGAGAAGGTTAAATACTCTAGCAAGACTATTTCCAGAATTATGTCCCCCTTGAACTTAGATTTTTTTCGAGAAATTGGTATTTTTCACTCCAACTTCTTCATTCATTATAGGATTTACTTTAAAATCCCACATCGTAATAATACGACAAGGTTGTATAAACATAATTTCCTTACTAGGCAGGGAAACTTAACACATTACTGTGATATAGACAAACTTAGAACTCAAAAGATTTAAGTTCATTCATGTCATTCATTCACTGGTAAAATTGACTGGCCAATGGCCCATCAGAAAGTTGCTGGGGTTCTAACCGGTAGGGGACTTATGGATTGCTTGCAATACTATGATAATTGCTTGTTTAAAGAGTATTACAGTTGCCAACCCTCAGAGGAAGTCAATTTTCTCAGGTCATCCCCATCAAGATTTCATATGGACCACAAAGGATCTTGTTTAATACTATTTAATCTTGGTACATAAAGGAAGACCTGCTGATAGTCATTTTATTAAATAGCAGTGGACATCAGAACTGTTAACACAGGATCTTGTTTAACACTATTTAATGGAAGACATTACCTGCTGATAGTCATTCTATTCAATAGCAGCGGGCATTATAAACAATGGGACGGAATTTCTTCAAGTCAAATCGAACTGGGTATTTTATTTAGCGTGTGTTTAAAGTCAAAGTATAAATCAAACATTCTTCTAAAAATGGTGAACAGAACTGTGCAATATTACTTATTCTAAAGACGTGTTACATAGAACCAAGGTGTGTTTAACGGTTACCTCATCATAGAAAAAGCAGTGACATTTATCTCAGATTGTTTAATAACACTTTAAGAACTTAACAAGTGTCCTATATTTCACTTGATATAAGTTTATGTTTTGCACAGGTGCAGAGGGCACAATTTTAGTCGGGGGAGCGGTTCGGGGAGACGAAAAAGGGGGTTACGGGTACTGCCTGGCTCTTTCTCCTGGCCCGACTTGCTTGAAAGCATGCAGGTTCATTGTATTAGTCTTTTGGTGGGGTGCACTCCAGGGTAACGTTGGCACCCCCCTCCACCTCTATGTATGGAGGGGAGGCCCAGGGCAGGGCTACGTCCGGGACCCTAGTTTGCTCAGGAGTCAGATGTAATCTGGGCAGCCCACTAACACCTGTCCACTTAAGGGTGTTTAACTTTCGGGACTGACACCAGGTGGTAAACCTGGGTCACTGACTTGCCAGTGTAATAAGGCAGTCAGTAGTCTCCCCTGGGACTGGAAAAAATTTATGGGTTTTTGCCCGTCTGCAGCCAGTTACGGCCACAAGGTTATTAGTACCTTAATAAAAAGTATTGTTGTCAAACTATTATCATGTTGTTTATTTATTAGTCCTGGTTGCATACATAAGTGCCTATGTGATGCCCAGTTCAATACAGAGAAAAATAATACACAGCTAGTGATCGCAGTGTGTCTGTAGTCTGATAAAAGAGGTATGCGATTTAATTGAAATTCATCACATAGCAATGACAAACTTAAATTTTTCACGATAACAAAATGTCATGACTCTGTTATTTAACTGTTTACAATTTTTTTGACATAACTGAGTGAATGGACCAACTTTTTTTGAAAAAATGTTACCAATAAGAATCTGTGCTGTGGGCATTCTTGTTTTTAATTGTATGTGTAACTTGTAACATGCAAATAAAAGATGTAATGAAAATTTAATAATCACTTTTTCAAGATCTTAAGACATTACAGTTATTACTTTTAAAAATATATTTTGAAACATTTATTGCATAACCACCAGCTGTCTGAATTGTGAAGAGCAAATGGAGGTTCTTAGTAGAGGACTTTACTATACTAAGGTATGGCTCTGGATTCGCAAACTGTCCATTTCAAAATAATAAAGGGCTGTAATCCAACAACACACCTGCCCTGGTCCTTTACTGAAATACACATTTTTGACGAATAAAAAAACAACAACACATTTTAAACAACATGTATACTGAATATTTATTAAGCGAAAGAAAATGGAAAGTCTTATCCAGAATACAACATTAAAGAAATATACATGTTTAACTACAAATAGAAATGAAAAATCTTTTACCAATAAAGTTTCTACAAAGGAAAGCAACTCTATAAATAACCTTGCAAAGGTCTCTTCAAAAATGGTTGATTTCTACAAATAAACAATGTTCTGTGTAAATTTGCTGAAAATTATTTCTTTGGATAATTGTTGCATGAAATTTGTGCATGCAGGTACTCATAAAACCTGAAAGCAAACATGTGTTTAATAGATAAAATCACGTGAGCATGTGCCATTGTTGATGGTTTTTGATGAATGACTCGGGGGCTTAATGTAACAAGAGGGTCAGAAACTCATCTCATCTGCAGAAGCACGATCATGCATTTAGAGCCCCAAGACCTTACAGCAAATTATTGCATTTCACTGATTTACACCATATCTGATTATATGGAAGTATTTATTACATGTATCAATTACAGCTTGAAATTAACAAAAATCCATGAAGTTATATATGACATTTCTGCCGTAAAGTGAATTATATTTTTAAGTATCAATATTAACCTATGAAACAGTGTCACAAAAATAACAACATTTTTGTTCATGATAAGACCTCAATATAGATTTAATCATATTTTATTGCTATATACATGTATATACAATACAGATACAAATTTCATATGTATTCTAAACAGCAAAAGCAAACAGGTTGGGCCCAAGTTCTTACAACATTAGCGGTCGGCCCTCAAAATAGGTTACTGTATGTGTATTTGAATTCGCAGAGGCAAATTTTTCCGGAAAGGTCCACTTTGGGGGTCTATACAAATATTTGCGCTATTTAGAATTTGCGGATTTGACTGCCGAAAATCATAAATTCGCGTAGACCGCTCAGGTTAAAAAAATAAGGAAAATAACTGTAATCATCATGGAAGTTCACAGTTATTTCCAAAACCTGGTGTCAAACAATACGCTATTGTTCAGTACAAAGATATTGTCTGGCTGAAACAATATGGCAAACAAAAGAATGCACGTTAACATGCATGATTTTTCAGTTTGCGTTATAAATGTCTTGACATCTACAGTAAACAGATGATATTTTGGGTTTTTTAAAACAAACAAAACAAACATAATAAACAATTTTAACTGATGAAAAATTTGGAAAACAAAACACATTTTCATAAAGCATTAAAACAGTGATTACATTGTTGTATAGAAGCGCGGAAATATGAATTTTTAAGAAATTATTGATAGAAATATTCATGCTAAAAATGAATTTGCATACAGAGTATCACCGCAAAGATCGCGAAAACTTTTCTATATTTACATTCTACATCTATATTTCTACACATGCAGTATATATAATATGAAATTTTATTAAACAATTTCAAGCAAGCCTTGGGTGAGCATTATAACATTTCTTGAAAATTTTAATAAAATTTAATTTAAATGACAAGTGTGATGTTCTTTTTATCAAATAAGTGCACATATTATTGAAAATAATGAAACATTTTTTTGGGGCGTATTACACACACTTGTTATACAAGTTGTATGTTTTTTTGTTTTTTTTTATAAAATGTGCAAGCTAAATTGACATCACATTTATGTTACATTACACTTGCTTAATATAAAGAAATATGTAATGTAAAATGTGTTGCATTAAAACATACAATGTAATGTGAAATCTGTTTACAGACATAACTGTACCCGGTATCTTACCTCTATATTGTGGTTTGTTTGCACTACCTTGATTCTAATAAAATAGGTCCTACATATAAATTAAAATGTAATGATATCATATATAATGCTGATGATGTTTGTTACAATAAGGTAACACAAGAATGAATATTTACAGCAGAACAACAATACCTACCTCATGTTATGTCATTTTGAATATCTTATTCCAAACAGAGTAGAATTTTGAATATGAAAAAGGTATATATTCAAATAATTTTAAAGAATATATTTTTTATTTTCTGAATTTAAAAGGCCAATAAATTAAAACAAGATCTGTCAGAAGAGACAGTGACGCTAGACTAACTAAATACTGGACGAGTAAAGGAAGACAAAACTAAGACATGTAAGAATAAAAAAATTAATTATGATATAAATCTATTTCTGTATCAGTATCAAGAAAGCACTTAAATGTTCAATATTTCTACACAATATTTCTATACTAATTTTAATACACAGTAGGGTGGAAATTAAAGGCAATATGAATAATGGCTCTGAGAGCTTTAGCTATTTTGCCCAGCTCACATGTTGATGTTATAATTGTTAAGAAAAACAAAACAAACTAATGATAATGCAAAGAAATATCACTTAATTATAAATTATTAATTATCTGTTTTGTTCTGTTCTATAAAGAAAGTTAATATTTCAGCTGAAACTGATATTATAATGACATTTAAGTCATACTGCAAGATTGATAATCAGACTTAAGTCAATAAACCAATCAACAGTTGTTCCAGAAATCTATGCTGTTTCTGACTCAAAATAAATGATCATCATAACTGAACACTTTTTACAAAGTGGGATAAATTAGGCGACTTAACTTAACAAATTGCTTAACAAATGTGACATACTTGAAAACTGCTTTAACTCCAAAATACACACACAGTTTTTAATGTAACAGAAGTCTTAACTGGGTCATACGAGGGGTTATCCAAATTTGTGGACTTTTTAAATATCTCTTGAACGCCAACGTGTATTGTAATGAAATTTTATTAGAATACATTGTAGAATATTATCAATACATTTTGAAAGGAACAGTTAACTGTGTCAATAAATAATGATTTTATATTGCTTTTAAATAAGCACATACACGCCACCCGGTAGAAAAGCGCAGTAAGTCATATTATATTTCTTGCAAAAAAACTAAAAATTTAACGTAGAAAACCTGCTAAACATCACATGTTTCTTCTATGATGTCATGTAAGTAATTCTTAAATATAATAAATCATTTCCGTTTATTTTTGTTTATATCGCCACAAACGCAAAACGCTGATATTGTTTACAACGGGAAATGACTTTTTAGAGTGCACCGCTGTGGTTGACATGTGTTTATGTAAAATTATATATTGTTGCAATATAAGAAGCTACTAATATGAATTTTTCTGTGTTTATTTGTTATTAATTCTTCTAAGCATTGTAAGGATTTTTAAATTAATATCTCAAATAAATTTTTTGCAACAAAAAAAAGTCCACAAATTTTTGGATAACCCCTCGTATATGAGTGCTTTATCTGTTCTAGGTTGAAATGTATGCCAGATAACACAATTGTAAGCAAAAGAGATCTTATATGTTCATTTTGCAGGTCTAAAAACAATTTTTTTTCTCAAAAGAAATCAATTGCAAAATGAATCACAGACTAAAAGATTATCAAACCTTTCTGAACTATAAACTAAAAGATTATTACACCTTTCCTCTACTGCAAAATGAATAATAAACTAAAAGATTATTACACCTTTCTTCAACTGCAAATGAATAATAAACTAAAAGATTATTAGACTTTTCTTCAACTGCAAAATGAATAATAAACTAAAAGATTATTACACTTTTCTTCAACAGCAAAATGAATAATAAACTAAAAGATTATTACACTTTTCTTCAACTGCGAAATTAATCATAAACTGAAAGATTATTACATCTTTCTTCTACTGCGAAATGAATTATAAACTGAAAGATTATTACACCTTTCTTCAACTGCAAAATGAATTATAAACTGAAAGATTATTACACCTTTCTTCAACTACGAAATGAATCATTCACTAAAAGATTATTACACCTTTCTCCAACTGCCAAATGAATTATTAAGTGGAAGACTATTACACCTTTCTTTTACTGTGAAATTAATCATAATCTGACAGATTATTATATCTTTCTTCTACTGCAAAATGAATAATAAACTAAAACATTATTACACCTTTCTTCAACAGCGAAATTAATTATAAACTAAAAGATTATTACACCTTTCTTCAACTGCGAAATTAATCATAAACTAAAGGATTGTTACACCCTTTCTTCAACTGCAAAATTAAATATAAACTAAAAGATTATTCAACTTTCTTCAACTACGAAATTAATCATAAACTAAAAGATTATTACACCTTTCTTAAACTGCGAAATTAATCATAAACTAAAGGATTATTACACCCTTTCTTCAACTGCAAAATGAATTCTAAACTAAAAGATTATTTCACCTTTCTTAAAATGCGAAATTAATCATAAACTAAAGGATTATTACATCTTTCTTCTACTGCGAAATGAATTATAAAGTGGAAGATTATTACACTTTTTTCACCTGCAAAATTAATCAGACACTGAAAGATTATTACAACTACTAAAGAATGGAATGATGCTTTCTTGAACTTTCTAGTATTTCATAACTGTCTCAATAGCATAAGTTAAACAATCATTAAATATACTGTGCACCTCATAGAACTTATCTCAAATATATGGCAATTTTTTTGCAACATTAACAAAAACAACAACAAAAAAAATCAATTTTATATGCATATATAAATGATACACGCACATCACTAACAATTTAAATATATAATCAATCACCTAAATGTCTTCTCTGATTTGAATTTTTATCTGTTTGCCATAAAAGAATTAAAACAACTTTGGATTTAACTTCCGTTACTGTACAGATACATTATAAGTTATGAATATTTTTCGCAAATATTTGGCTCTATAAGTGGTTGTTCTATATATAACCCAAACCGTTGGAAAATCATTACAGTGCAAATAACCATGATTGTATGTACGGCAATATAACAAACTTTTAAGACTTCATACATTGACAGAAGCAGTGTATATACATATTACTTAAACATCCATATTGTCCAATACAAATGTGCAGTATTATAATTAGCGATGATACAGATATCATCACTAATATATATTGAAGTATAAGCATGTTCATGTTGCCACATTTCTCAATTGATGCAACTTTTTCATAATTTTTTTTTTTCAATTATTAAACTTAATATGTACACATAATAAAGTGTTAAGTAGCCCACAGGTGGCAGTATCAGTGTTTGGACACCCACCCCTATCTGCCCCTGGACCCCTACTACAACCATGAAAAAATAAAATAATTAACACTCTAAGGCTTACTATAAGGTACCAAATACAAAACCACCGATAAAATCATATAAAAAAAAAAATTTCCACTATCAAAATGACGATTTCCCGTGTTCCACATTGTTTGGCAAATGAACATATAGTAGGCTTTTCACCTTTCTATAACTACAATTTTGATAGTGGAAAATTTTTTTTTATATATAATTTCATCTTTGGTTTTGTATTTGGTACCTTATAGTAAGCCTTAGAGTGTTGAATTTTTTTTTTTCATGGTTGTAGTAGGGGTCCAGGGGCAGATAGGGGTGGGTGTCCAAACACTGATACTGCCACCTGTGAAGTAGCCAGGATGTAAAATAAAAAAAAACAACATAAATTTTTGGAACAACTGTTAAGCAATATGAAAAAAATACTAGATTAACAGAACCATTTGAAAGAAATAACCATGTACACTTTGAATGAAGGCATAATCATATCCATCAGATGTGTGGTCCATGTTATAGCATATCCTGCCATTGATAGAAGTATTAAAACATCTACTCCAAATGCATTCCAGGGTGATACCAATGGTTAGACAGTTACATATTTGCATATAGATTTAAATCAGCATGCCTCCAGATTCATGTTAGTTTTCACAAACATTTTTAAAATGTACTAAAAAAGTAAAATATTGTCACACGAACAAAGACGGTAATTTACATATTGAAAACCGCACATAAAATCTATGAAAATTATCAAAAATGTCATAATATAGAAAATAGCCCTTACTGTATTAGAAATGCAATAGAAATATGGTGATGAATACTGCAAAATCAATAATTCATTGCACATTTTATGTATATCATTTCTTCAATTGTAAATATTTATACTTTAGTTGAAATTTGAGTATATTTTTCTCAAGACCGACTTTTTTGACATTTTAGCTCATCTGGAAGCATGTAGCTTTAAAATTACATGTAAAGTTGGTCGAGTACTTATATTTAATTAATGAAAATAACAGAAAGTTATGGTATAAATAAGGAATAAAAAAACTTTAATTTGTTACTGATCTCTAAAAGCTTATTATGATGTATAATTCAAAAATTTCCATCTAAAGTAATAATTTCCATCAGCATAAAGTTGCATATCAAAATGTTTATACATTTTGATATGTTCTCAGCTTTTGAAAATTTTAAATGAATTCCAGTTCCTGGATGAAAAAAAAAAATCATTTTTGATAAATTTAGGGTCTAAATGAACATACACATAACAATTAAGAGGAAATGAAACATTTTGGTTCAATTACTAAAATACTTACTATTTATCTAGGTTTCCATTATTGCTTTGCCAAATGTAGCATTCTTAAAAAAAAACAACGTCTAGAAAATGTATTTTGACAAAGTAGGTTCAGTTATATAGTATTGATATGTTGATATAACATCATTACCTGAAATGAAAGATGAAATGTAGTTAGTATGATAATAAAAGTAATTTATGACCATGGACCACCCTGGTAAAGCATATTGTCCCTAGAAGTTTAGTGCAATGTTCTTAACAATATCTATGGACTATGTAGGAGTAATAATCTGTTTTTATACAGACTGCTCCACTCAGCTCAATAAGAAAGAAGTGAAAGATGAATATTTTTTTACAAAATCCCCCCACCTTCAAAACTTCATAAATTTTAGTCACTTATGCTATAATGCTATGAACATGGACCTTTTCTTTGCTCTCCAATAGTCAGACTATATCTATATCCTGGACATTATTTGAAAAAAGACAAATGTAGCAAAAACACAAAATAAAAGAAAAAAGACATATCTAAATAATTACATCATGTTAACTATACATGTAATATTAACATTAAGAAAGTATCCTCCAGACTTCATTTATAGTCATGCAGATTTTCAATAGTAGATAATTATATTTATTCATTCAAAAGCAAAACATTTCCAATTTCTGTGAACATATTTCTAACATAGTAATTAAAATAGATGTTGCTTTTTAGAAAATATTTTTCTGTAACATTTAGCAGTTACAAACATTTACACTGTATACAAGAAACAAAACTGATTACCTCATTAATAATCTGAAGAAGCACAGTAAAAACAGTCTGATGTAATAACATTATACATGTATATTTCAACAACAAAACAGTTGTGTCAATATATAAGCACTCACATGAAAACCCAAACTCACTAGAATCTGTTAATTCAACAATTTTTTATGATATTTCTATTATCAACCTTATCATTGTATGATGCTTCTGTCACCTTTTCATATAGCCAATATAATAGATATAGCCAATATAATAGGGATGTCACGTTTATTTCTGTTTAAACAGGTACGGTAGGTTTTTAGATAAACCTGGTTAAAAAATACAGTAATTGGTAAACAAGGTTAGTATTTGACTAAGGAGCGGAAAAGTTTTAGATTGATTCTAAAAATTACCTTAGTTTTTTTATGACAAGTTATGACAGTAATGAATTGTGTTGAAAAATCTAAGGATTTTATTAGTATGGTCAGTTAACGTTTAACATTTTTAACACGGTTATTACGTAGCAGATAGCATTTTTTCTAACCGTGACACCCCTATTCTCATCTCTTCCAAAGATCTTTATCATAACACTTTCATTTTACCACATGTTGTACAAGCATATGTATTTTTTGCTGGGGGAAAATATGGTCATTCTAAACCCTGTACCAATAGGAAGTTATCTAACTTGTATTACATGTTTCTGTACCAACCCTTTACCATTAATACTATAATCTCAACAAAAAAATTGGAATGAGAGTGGAAATATAAGAATCAATGTCTCAAACTAAATAATCATGATAATGGTCAAGAGTAAAAAAATATCAAAGTCAGTAAACCAATGTTTATTATAGATTACATAAGATTATATAATTTGTAAATTACACCCCTATCAACAAATGTCATTCAGAAATCATTATAATTGTACGAATTTATTATTATTATTGGGAACAAACTGACAAAGGGAGTCTCAACTTGCTGAAACCAAGTTATAAACCTTTGTCACTGTACAGTCTGATGGCAAACCAATAGAATTTTTATCTTTACATCCCCAAACTGATTATGGGCCATTCAAATGTTATATATATAAAAATTCAGCAGGTTAAAGGTAAAGATCACAGCATGATTATTGCCTGTATGAGTAATAATTCTAATCTACCTATGATAATATTGATTGGTTTAGGTTCATACTAGTTTAGTAAAATAAAAAAACTTCCAACAGTTAAACAATCATTTAATCAGTTACTAAGCAGTTATTCATTAATGCATTCAAACAATTTCTTTTGGTGGCATTGTTATCAAATATATATTGATGGCAAATAAAGGAAGATATCAATGTAACATCTAGATATATTCCTTATTGAATATTTAAATACGTGTATATGGAATGAATATAAATGTTCAATTTTGTTTATGATGTTTATTTTAATAAATCAAGGTATGTTATAATGTAATTGATATCAAACTAAGTTCATGTAATCTTTTGCTTAATCTCTTTTAGACATTTTTAAATAATAATTGGTATCATTCTTAAATGTTCAGAACAATTATAAATGTGATATCACATTCTAACTTAAATACAAAGAAATTTTGGTTAAAGATATATTATGCCTAAATTTGATATTAGAAAATAATGATAATTGCAAAAGCCTCTTTTTAAATATTAAATGCAACATCATTCAAGTACATACACAGAAGGTATGTAATGCTTTAAACTCTACATACTCTAGGTAAACACAGTATGAATAAATAATGTCATTGAACTAGAGGGCAATGATGACCCTATATCGCTCACCCGAGTACGACTGTTTCTAACAAAGTTACCCAAAATGACCCATATTTGAACTTGATCTAGAAATCATAGAAACAACCAGTCTAACAAATTTGCATTATATTTGGACTGAAAATGTTGTCTTTAGAGTGTTAACAAGTTGGTTTTTTTCATATTTGGGCTGTTTAACTAAGTCTTTGACCCCAGATGACCCATATTGGAACTTGAGCTAGAAATCATCCAAACAACCTTTTTGACATATTTTCAGGATATTTGGGCTGATTATGTTAACTCTTGAGTGTAAGGTTTTTCCATGTTTGGGCTGCATAACCCTAGTTTTTGACCCCAGATGACCCATACTGGAACTTGAACTAGAAATCATCCAAACAACCTTTCTGACAAATTGTCCTGATATTTGGATTAAAACAGTAGCCTCTAGAATATTAACAAGATTATTCCATTTTCAGGTCATGTTACCTAGTTTTTCATCCGAGAATACCTATATTCAAACTCATACGAGTAACTTCTGGGACAAACATCCTAACCAAGTTTCATAGACTAAGCAATTTAGGCAAAGGACCAGTAATAGGGAATGCAGTTTTCAAAACATAGTTTGTGTATACTCTTATTCCAATTAGACATATTCTTTCGAGTTTCCTAGATTTCAATACATGTTTGCAATAAAAGTATTTTACCTAAATATGAGCATAGTATATCTTTAAGCGCATTAAGAAACTTAACAGAATTGTATGTTTCATTAGATTGAAGTTCAATCATCTAGGTTATTTTAAATAATTTTGATTAACAGCATGATATCGCTTTTCTGAGGTGCAGGGTGATAGCAAAGTATGTTGGAAAATAGTCAATCTTTCAAGGTCCCCTGGAGTAACAGGTGAACTTATCATTCCTTCTCCTGGTCAGGTTTGACAGAATATATAAAAATCAAGAGCCAATATACAGCTGTTTATCACAGCCTTTTATATTTATTGTAAAGACAACATAGAGTATAAAGGCTGTTGTATTCTTTACATCTTAACTTAAAAACAAACAAAAACAAGATGATAACCTGCATCTACAAAACAAACATTCTTATATTTGGCAGTACTAAGCATTGTTTTCCTCTATACAAGAGGACTTTAAAGTCTTATCACTTAGACAAGTGACCTAATTACTTAATGACATGTATGGTAAGCTAACCTTAGATGACAAAGTATTGCATTGAAACTATTTCATACATGATGTTGACTTACAAAGTCACAATTTTGAAAATTGGTCAATTATCAAAGTTTGACAGCTTCAAGAAAATGCTTTACTCTGCACTACACAACGTCAGCTAAGATGTTATTTTGACCTTGACCTTTAGAATTACAATGTCAACTCAATTTCTTTTGAAATGCTCTTCCTAAGAAGTTCAAAACCCTCAAAAGAGTTAAAACCGGAAAATACCACACTGTGGTCAAACAATAAAATCAACAAACTATCTGACCAAAGAGCATTACAACATAGAAACACTCTAAGAGAGCATTACTTTAAAAATTCTACACACAAATTACAACATATGTATTTCTGCAAAATAACCCCTTCCACCAGGTGTTAATACTTAGATATAAGCAAATCATTCAAACAATAGCCAGACACAGTGATGGAGAAGTGGGCTGTCTGTTTAAAATTCATAATACTAAAATCACTACATAAAATATGTTAATATCCAAGTTGCCCCAAAAGTTTTCATCTTTTTAGAATATACTAGTATTTTCTTCCAAAGACTGATTGCAAAATGATTTTGACATAAAAATCTAGTATGAAATTGAAATGGCAAAATATAAATGTCAACAAATCATAATACAGCCCTTGTAAAAATCTATAATAATGTTATTATTGACTGCAAGATGTAGATTTGAATTAGTTATGACCCTTAGTATTATTGATAGCACATTCATATTTGTTTCGTCCGTTTGGTAGACTCGTCAGCTGAACTCTTTATATTGAAATGTCAAAAAGCATTAATTATAAAATTTTAAATTTTAGTTTAGATATTTGACATGAAAAATAAGCATAATATGCCCTTTAAAATGTCACATGTGGAAACATTATCAGTTATCTATGATACTCTCAGTAGAGGATAGCTTCCAACCTGTTACTACGAGCTAGAAATTTACATCACAGATTATTTACTTATAAAGAAAGGCTATTCAATACTGCCATTTACAGCATGATTGCTGGCAGATGTTTTATATATAAATATACACAATGAAATTGATATACATGTATCTTTAATTATAATATTGTCTCCATATATAGAGCATTTACAACAACATTTACTACATAAACCATTTAACATTCTGATATCCATACACAGTGTCCTATAAAAAAAGCTGACAATCTGCCAAACTCTGAAACAATTTGAATATGATGTATAAATATATATTAAAATAAGACTTGTATCATAATAAATTAAGATGATATATGTATAACATTATCAAAAGAAGTAGCCCAAACCGTGCTTTCTGTCAGAATTTAGAATTAATGAACAGTAAAATGAAAAATATCTTATGAATACTTTTTCACTAGAAATAAATATTTAACCCTATCGCTTTTCCTAATGCAGTAAAATTTAATATAATTTTAACATTAGTTTATTTCATTTGAATAACTTATTAGTTATAATGATTTCTGAATGACATGACATTTACAGGACCCCTCCCCCTCCACCCCCCATTTGAACAGTCAAGTCAAGCAATATTATCCTTCACAAGTTGTTGACAATTTCCTCTTTCTACATAATTTGCATGAAATATTTTCATTGGTGTAATAGAAGGGAGCATTTACCAAACCCTTAAGAGTTGAAATTGAAAAATATACAGCCCTGCTCTCAATTTCTGTAGTAGTATACAATTTCAACGCAAAATTTACATAAAAATTAAAGAAACAATTTTGATATCAAACACCTTTATAAATACATGTATTACCAATATTACTTAATGTATAAATGGCAATCTCCTCAATTTGATAACAAGTATACACATAACCTTTATTATATGCCCGGTTAACTTGAACATGGTGTTGCTTTAAAAGGGGCATTATTTTTTATCTCTGTGGGTAACATAATTATGAAGAAAAACATTTCTATAACCACCCTGGATGGCAGACACAAGCCTTTTTTATTTCTGCTTACTGGTAAATAAATGTATATCTTAACAGGCCTTCCATATTCTAAAAAATGATGCAAACAAAATTTGGCAAACATAAAGAAATATGAAAAGGCAACAGAAGCATCAACATTTAACTTAAGCTGATAACGAATGCTTAATGTATTGCTCACATCTAGGATTGGAATATAAGTCAAAGTTGGTGAATAAGCTATATCAAGACTAACATACATGATGTTATCAACTATCATTCTTTCTTTGATAGACATATACAGCTGTAATATGTAACTATACAGTAATGCAATGTAAATAATAAGTTTATCAATTTCAAATGAAGAGAATAGACTGTTCTGAGACACTACTGATGGCCCACATGGGAGTACATATACCAACTTATTGAAAATATTACAATATAGAGCAACACCAATATGTACCTGTGTAAAACATATGTAATGACTACACCTTACCAGTACAAAATTAAATCTTATCACAAAAAAATTATTTGAAAAAAGACATTTTACATCTACAAGTTTGTAGCCATTACTTCCATGCATGCCTGGGTTAGGGATGATTGAGATTTGCCAAATCCACCTGAAATTTAATCATGATTGTATCTTCTTTCACATACTTTGCTGTTTCCAACACAGCATGAGATACAAATAGTGGACATCCAGAAGCAATATTCATATCTGTTGTTGGTTTTCTGAAACTGCTACTTGTTGGATCTGGTCTGAATGAGTCAGAAAGGTTGCACTGTCCAGTGTCCTGGTCAAGAAGTGTCATCGTTACCTTCTGCTGGAACGGCCATGGCAACAGGTTATCATACTCACCTCTCATAACAACAAAGAACAGGCTCATATGACTTCCTTTTCCCATACCATCTCCGTTAAGATACACCTGGATAAAAAATATTATATGAGGTAAGTCTCAGATTATCTTCTATGGGTGAAAGTTGGAAATTTTAAAAATCCTGAAAATCCTGAATTTAGCAGTTTTTCTATAGTTTTACATAGGACATGGATGGCTTTCAGGAAACTTGAAAATCCTGAACTTCAGGAATAGTTCTGAAAACTTTCACCCTTTTTTTTTTTTAATTATAAACAATTTTTTACATAAATCCACTAAAATATGATAAACAAGATCACAAACAAGCAAAGGCGGCGTTCAATGAACACAACCCCATACGACCCAGCAACAAGAACCAATGGCAAGGAGCCCAGACGGACCCCAAACAAAAACAGGACAGGGCAAAGACAGAGCACGGACAGGTTAATCATTAAATCATAAATAATTTGTAACTCATTAGGAATTCAAAAAAAGAATAATAGGCCCACAAAGGGGAAGGGGACAGGAGACCGGGGAGAGGGGGGGGGGGGGGGGGGGGGGGAGGTGGGTTAATCAAAGAAATAAAAACTAAAGGCAATGGGGAAGATACTTACCGTAGACGAAGAAAAAAAACAAGGGACAAACAAAAGTGTCACCAAAAACAGTCCATACATCTGAGGAATACAGAGGGGCGCCGCCTTGGAACAGTCAGCAGCATAATGACTGCTGTGGAGTTTATACCGGTTAATGGTGCACCAAACCTGGTGCAACTAAGCCTTTGCCTACCATATCTCACCAGTTAAATGGTGAATTTGTAAACGTTTCAACTTGCACTTTGAGAGATAGCAATTTGACTTTTGCATGTGCCCTTTCACATGACTGTAATGACTATAAGCTTTATTCTTATTGACAGGAAAAATTGGACATATAGGACAACAGGTCAGAGTTGCCTTTGAGCAAAGTCATTCATAAAAGATATAGAGAAAATAACATACTAAAAATTACAAAAGCAAACTGTGACCCCAGACTGCAGCCATTTGAAGATCTCTGATACAGCTTTATGTAAGAAACATCCTTGGCATGTTTGCACAAAAGTTAGAGCAATGATTTAAGCTGCTCTTTGATACGACTGTAGATTGTTTGTTTCATTTTACACCTTTTCCCAACAGTATTTCAGTCATATAGGCGGGTAGTTTCCTAACCATCGTTCCTGGAGAGTTACACTAGTACTAGACTACCTTCCTCTGCGCTAAACTACCAAAGCATGTCCCGGGCATCGAACCCATGCCAGGGAGGTAACTGGATTAGAAGTCATCAACTCTAACCCCTCCACCATCGAGGCGGTACGACTGTAGATAAATAACCATCCTTTATCATGTGGACAGATGAACATAACATCTTAAAGACCCGTTTCATAAATTCCAAATCTTAATGCTTAACATAGCTTATTTCAATATGTTGATGTGTCAACATATTGTTGGCTACTACAGCAAACATCATTCAAATTACAGCACCCAACGGTTGGCTGCAAAATTATATTTCTTGCAGATCTGCTGAACTCTTGTTAACAAACTGACCCAAGGTGTCTTATAGTACTTAAAACATATAAATATCTTCCATTATTTACCCTTGCACACATCTTATAACCATATCTGTGGGTGTAAAATGGCTGACTGTACAACGAGAGTGTTCTCCCTTGAACTGCGTCTTGTTTTCTCCGAGCGTAATCCCTCAACTTCCACATTAGCGTACCATCGTAGCTTGCTGTCTCGAGGATCTGAAATCTCAGATCAAGCTCTGCCATCTGAACATCTAACTGTGCAAATTGGCTGTCATGCATGTCTATTCTACGCTTTAATTCTGGAGCTGTTCAATAAACAATTTTTTATTAATACCACAAACAATGTTGATAATGGAAATAAAAGATCATCATAACTTCCATGTTTTGATATCTTGTCTTGCAGAACAAATTTATAAAACAATCTATGATCTCAAAATACAATTACATAAGATGCATGCCAATTCACAAATATATGTATTGCAAATATGCTTGATTTTTGTGTCTCCTTCCATAAAATTATAATAATACAATTTGATACCTGGTGTAGTTTCTCCTGATCCTGAACGTCCTCCTTCATTTAAGCTCAGCCTTTCAAGTTGTACCACCTGGGCTCGAACTTGGGTCAAGGATGTCTGCATGGTTCTTACATCCCTATCATGGCGTTCAACAACATCTTTTTTTGCTGCATTCTCTGATTGCTTCTCTAAATGTATAACTCTTTCTGTCAGTGAGACCATCTTTAACTGTAAAATATGTAAATTTTTTTATCTAATTTTTTGTATTTATAGGACAAATCTTATACTTACATAAGTTGTTGTTTTGATTTGATCTACTGACCTGGGTGCCGTTTTATCAACAAAGACGGTCGTACCTTGGATCTTATCTTTCGTCCAATACTTACGACCGAGCTTACGATTTCCACATGACCGTTTTATGAACACGGTCATACGACCTAAGTCGCACCTAAAACCATTTTCAGGTATACGACCGTATAAACAGTTACCATACAGTCGAAAGTACGTTTCCGGTTTACGTGATTTCCCACGCACCTGTCAATGTAAACATAACTGCATTTTTAAACAGAAAGACGGTGTATGCCTCGTCAAAGTAGCTACAGAAATATTTGTTTGAATGTGGCAAAGCGTGGGGGATGAGCAAAAATGACATATACATAATTACATATGTTTATTTTGTTTCCTAATTAACTCAATATACAATCAATAAGTCTTTTTGTGTGAGAATGCGATTTCTTTTTTCAACTTTTTTGTAAATCAACCTATACTTAATAGTAAATCATAGATAAAACAAATAGATACTTATTTGCCAATCAAAATATAGAGGTGCTTCAAAGGAGGACATATATCCGTCTACAAATTATATGTTATAGATGATGTCAAACAGAAACTGTTAAAACGCTTTTCGCGTGATTAGTTAAATATTGCTCGTTGGGCACATTACTTTTAATCAAAGTGTTAGCGTCATTCTGATCATCCTTAAAAATGGCTAAGGATACCATTAAATATCACTAATGACAATGTAAATACATCCCTTACACCCCTGTATTTACAATACACAGATTGGTATGAATATTCTGAATAAAAGTCAAAGAACGTGTTTTAAGAAACATTTTTACTTCGAACAAAGCACAGTTGATGCTTGAATACAGAGTCACCCATCAACCAGACTGTGCTTTTATGATATTGAATAAGTTACAGGTGACACAGGTTAGATTAAAACTAGAAATGTGTCCATAGGATAGGACACGGATGCCCCCACACGCCACTGTTCTGTCAATCTTATGACTCTAGGTCAAATATTTTTTGGACTACATGTGCCACAAGTTGAAAACTAAAAATCAACAAAGGGCCATAATTCTGTTAAATTTGGTCGCAGCAAAAATTCCTTCCTTTACTACCATCTACACATTAAGGTTGTTCATCCCTGGAAGTTTAAGCAAAATCTGCCATCCGGTTTAAGAGGAGTTGCGTTCACAAAATTTCTACATAGTATATAGTGAAAAAATCAACAAAGGGCCATTATTCTGTTAAATTTGGTCGCAGCAAAAATTCCTTCCTTTACTACCATCTACACATTAAGGTTGTTCATCC
The DNA here is from genome assembly GCF_026571515.1 of Ruditapes philippinarum. Classification (NCBI taxonomy): domain Eukaryota; kingdom Metazoa; phylum Mollusca; class Bivalvia; order Venerida; family Veneridae; genus Ruditapes; species Ruditapes philippinarum. The sequence continues at coordinate 57,047 of NW_026856715.1, forward strand.
CTGGAAGTTTAAGCAAAATCTGCCATCCGGTTTAAGAGGAGTTGCGTTCACAAAATTTCTACATAGTATATAGTGAAAAAATCAACAAAGGGCCATAACTCTGTTAAATTTGGTTGCAGCAAAAATTCCTTCTTTTACTACCTTTTACACATTAAGGTTGTTCATCCCTGGAAGTTTAAGCAAAATCTGCAATCCGGTTTAAGAGGAGTTGCGTTCACAAGATTTCTGGACGGACGGACAGACTTACGGATGGACAGACAAGTGCAATGCTATATGCTCCCACTCTGTGGGGGCATAAAAAGTATATGTCCAGGGCTCTGAGGTAAATGCCAAACAACATTTGCAAACATTAAAGCTAAAGAATAGTTTTTCTTAGCTGTTTCTTAAAAGTTGAAAACAATATGACTGGTTTATTTGTGAATGTATTTACAGAACAGTAAGTTTTAGAATGTTTCAAAGTCTTTTATTATTATCCCATTTTAATTTCATTATTGTCCCTATTGTGTTATTTTCATTGTGTTTTTTAATATTCATCCCAACAACTTTTAATGCATTCAAGTATCAACTAGAAATGTGTCCATAGGACACGGGTGCCCAGACACTCCACTGATTTGTCAATCTTATGTCTCTAGGTCAAATTTTTTTTTGTTGCTACATGTGAGCAAGTTGAAACTGAAAATCTTATATTAAGTAAAGGGCAATTACTACAAATACTGAATAAATCCACAAGAAAACCCCAAGGTGCATAAGTACACATGCTGACCAACATTCTTGTAAACTTTCAGGCCTACAGGTGAAATACTTTTTGAGTTATGTGCAACACAAGTTGAATATTGTAAAATTTTACTATGATAAGGGCAATAACTCTAAAAATATCCACACGAAAATACCTAGGTGCACAACTACACATGCTGAGCAACATTCCTGTAAGGTTTCATGACTCCCTAAAAAGTTTTTTAGTTACGTGCGCCACAGTTTGAAAATTAGAAATTTTTATTAATTCAAGGGCAATAACTATAAAAATACTTAATATATTCACAGGAAAATACCCATGTGCACAACAACACATGCTGAGCAACATTCTTGTAAGGTTTCATGACTCAAGGTCAAATACTTTTTTAGTGAAGTGCGACACAAGTTGAAAATTGAAAATTTTTACTAAGTCAAGGGCAATAACTCTAAAAATACTAAAAATATCCACAAAAAAATACCCAGGTGCACAACTACATATGCTGATCAACATTCTTGTAAGGTTTCATGACTCTAGGTTAAATACTTTTTGAGTTATGTGAGACACAAGTTGAAAATTGCAAATTTTTACTTAGTCAAGGGCAATAACTCTAAAAATACTTAATAAATCCACACGAAAATACCCAGGTGTACAACTGCACATGCTGATCAACATTCCTTTTAAGTTTCAGGACTCTAGGTCAAATACTTTTCTTTTTGAGTTACCTGCGACACAAAAGAGAATGGACGGACGGAAGGACGGTCAAGGGTAAATCTAAATGCCTGCCACTAAAGTGGAGGCACAAAAAGTAGCAAATTTGCAGAATATCATAGGACTTTTATGATACCTTTAGTTCTTTGTTTGAATTTTGTACTTTCTCGAAGTTTGTTTTCATTACTGCCATCTCCTGTCTAACAACATTCACTTCTTGTCTTAATTGATCTCTCTCTGCTGTTACCTCCTGAAATAACAATTATAATCATGTGTAACAAAATAGACTGTAGTTATGACATGACATTGGTGTTGCACTTAAACAACTAAGTTCCCAGTTAGTTCTGCTCTATAGTAAATTTCATTATACTTTGGAGTACAATAAAAGTATGACAATTGCACTTAAACAACTAAGTTCCCAGGTATTTCTGCTCTATAGTAAATTTCATTATACTTTGGAGTACAATAAAAGTATGACAATTGCACTTAAACAACTAAGTTCCAAGTAAGTTCTGCTCTATAGTAAATTTCATTATACTTTGGAGTACAAAAAAGCATGGCCTTCACAAAACACTATGCACTGACGTATTTGTCACAAATTCACAATAAAACATGTTTTCTAAGATTTTCATAACCAAGCTTGTATACTTTTTCACTTTATCATTTATTAAAAACCAAAATTTATCTATTTCCATTTTAACTATTTCCATAACTATGACAACCATGTTTTGAGCTAAAAAGTAAAAAATACTAGCACTTATTGTCATCTATCAAAATATCATGCCTGTTTTATTTCAGACATCAAATGGAAAACCTTAGTTATATATAACATGAATTAATGATTTGTTCTTATTTATAATTTTCTGGCATTCCCATTGTATTATATTTAAAACCATATCAATATCTGTTATATTGATTATGATATATACTCTATATTTAACTTTGTCTGTTTATCAAGTGGAATACCATACTTATATATAACATAGATTAACGATTTGTTCTATTTATAATTTTCTGGCATTCCCTTTATATATTTACTCTAGATTATGATATGTACTCTATATTTAGCTTTGGTTTCCTGTAGCATGGACCAGGACTACTTGTGATTAAAAATACAAAATATGGAAAGCCAAAACAGACAAATAAAGATAACCTTCACCTTCAAGGATTTTACCTTCAATATAGGTAAGGTTTTCATTTGTGTCAAATAGGATGGATTTAATTGGTGTGTGATGATTAGAAGTAGTGAGAGTGAATAGTTATTTTATAAAATGACCATTAGATACCGATATTTTAATATACATTTATGTTAGAATATGAACTAGGAAGGTATAAATGATAAAATATTATGGTGAGGGAAACAAAGACACTGGCTATTTTCATCAATAGGCCTATGTTTTAATGGCATTTGTAAATTCTGTTTTTCTATGTGCATTAATTTAAAGATTGTTACATATATACCGGGAAATTTCTCTTTAGTAAACAAAGTCTCATAATGCTATGTTCAGTTAGATATTCAAATATTTATGAGCAAAGTCAAGAGTGTTTTTCAAAACACAGAAACTCTTACCACTTGTATAACTGAGGTTCATTGACTGAATCTTTTATAAAATGCCTAAGCAAAGCACATAAACATCATCAAATTCACAGTACATCAATAAAACTGGACAAACTTTCAAGGCTGTCCTTAAAAACTGGGAGCTACATTATACACTGAACTGACTCTCATATAATCTTGCATTACAGATCAGAGCCTCCTACCAGCCAATTCTTCAAATAAAGAGGTGATAGCTGACCTGTATCCTTCACATTAGTAAATGGAAACAAGGAATTTTTGTGAAGCACCACCTCAAGTTTATTCCTCTGAAGTTTTGGGGTGTCTGTTGTTCCAAAAAACTGTTGATAATGACAGACCACACACAACGGACATCATGCCATCACAAAAGGGCACAATTAAGTACTTCATGCCCAGGTGAGTTAAGAACTTATTCTGTTCAAAAGAGCAATTCACCTGAAAGAAAATGCAGCAAGAAAGAATAATACCACATACATTTGTATAAACAACACAATATAAAGGAAACCTGGTTTCAAGAAAATGTACAAAAAATCTGATTAAGCATCCAATGTAGATAGCTGAGCAACAATAACAAAAGCAGGAAATATAGCAATACAGGTGATGTGATCCTAACACATAACCTGTGACCAACCCTTTCTCTTAAATTGAAATTTTTACACCTTTTGAATAACAGTTCTATGAATCTCTGATAAACACAATACTCAAAGCAGTTTTCAAAATTTGAGACAATCCTTAGTAACATTACAATTCAATAACAAAGGTGATATTTAGATTACACCCAAGTAAAGAATATCTGTATAACATGCAAACATACATTTAAAACCGAGATATGATATGATACAGCAAGTGAAAATATTGAAAACAGAAAGTTACTGTCAATATTAAACTATAACCTACACAATCAGTTATAAGCAGTTGGACAAAACTTGTTAGGAAAATTGCTAAATAGTTGGAGAACAAAAGGCACAGACCAGTCCAAATATCATACATTAAATGGGCAAGTGGTCCTAAAATGACGAGGGACACAATTAAGAAATTTTCTCCAGCGAGTGACAAACTTACTGGTAAAAGCTGTTATTGCTATATGAAACAACCTACCTACTAAATATAACATAACCACTCCCAACATCTGAAGACATATGTGAGAAATAAATCATTTAAAGACACCTTTTTTAAACACTCAAGAAGCAACATTTTGGGGTTTTATGATGATCTGGTAGTGAGGAATAATCCCCTGCAATGTCATGGTGTATACATGCACTTTCTGAAGTTTCATATACAAACTTTACTACGTATTTTATACCAGCCTCACATGACACAGCTCCAAACAATTTCAATACAGAATAGAAACTTTGAGATCCTCTAAATCAAATTTTATAATGAAATTGAAATATCTCAATTTGCAAGCCTCTGCAAGATTTTCAAAGATTTTCATGTTTTACCAATTTAAGTTTGTCATCTTTAGTTTCATTAACTACAATTCTCATATTGCACACCAATTTCTATGCCTTTACCATGGCTCTTTTCTCTTCCAATGTTTTCTGAAATAACTATTTGTATAATAATAAACAAACTGAAATGAAATGTAAAGGAAATTAGATCATTTAATTCACATTCAGGGTAAGAACAATTGAACACTATCTTACAATATAAAGCTAGAGACAAACTTACTTGTAATTCCCTTCTGATTCCAATGCTCTGAACTTCCATATTTGCTGTGTAGAGAGTCACATTCTCTAAATGTTTATTTAAATCTGTCACTAAATGTTGTTGAACCTCTTCATCTGTTCCCTGTTAAAAAACATCAATTAACAGCTATGACCACATTTTTATGAAACAAGAGGGCCATGATGGCCCTGAAGTCGCTCACCTGTATATAGGCCCCCGGAGCGGGGCCAGTTTAAACCCCAGGGCTTTTATTTGAACAAACTTGGTAGACACCCATTAGAAGATGTTTCATGCTAAACATCTAAGGTCTAGCTCATTGGGTTTTTTAAAAGAAGATTTTTTAAATTTTTTCTTTACACATATATCTAAAAACAATGACACCCCTAGGGCAGGGCCAGTTTTGACCCCAGGGCTTTTATTTGAACAATCTTTGTAGACACTTACTAGAAGATGTTTCATGCTTAATATCTAAACTCTAGCTATTCGGGTTTTTTCGAAGAAGATTTTTAAGTTTTTGCTATACACATATAAGGAAAATCAATGTCCCCCGGGGCGGGGCCAATTTTGACCCCAGGGCTCTTATTTGAACAAACTTGGTAGACATCCATTAGAACATGTTTCATGCTAAATATCTTAGCTCTAGCACTTTGGGTTCTTTAAAAGAAGATTTTTAAGTTTTTACTATATGCACATAGGAAAAATCAATGACCCCTGGGGCGGGGGCCAATTTTGACCCCAGGGCTTTTATTTGAACAAACTTGGTAGACACCCATTAGAAGATGTTTCATGTTAAATATCTTAGCTCTAGCTCTTTTGGTTCTTTAAAAGAAGATTTTTTAAGTTTTTACTATATACATATAGGAAAAATCAATGACCCCCCCCCCCCCCGAGGCGGGGCCAATTTTGACCCCAGGGCTTTTATTTGAACAAACTTGGTAAACACTCACTAGAAGATGTTTCATGCCAAATATCTAAGCTCTAGCTCTTTGGTTTTTTTAGAAGAAGATAATTAAAGTTTTTTCTTTTGGTTGCCATGGCAACCAGAGTTCTGCATGGAATTAAATTCTTTGAACAATTTTCAAAGGTGACCACCAAAGGAACATTCCTGTGAAGTTTGGATGAAATTGGCTAAGTGGTTTATGAGGAGATGTCATTTAAAGTAAAAGTTTACAGACGCCGCACGGCCGAACGCCGGACGAAAAGTGATCATAAAAGCTCACCCTGTCACAAAGTGACAGGTGAGCTAAAAAAGGTTACAGTAAGTCTCAATTGCTCACCTGATTGGAGAAAAATTCCCATGACAAAATCACATTTGAAGCAATTCACATCACTGGCTTTGTATACTGCCTTGTTAATCATTTGAACCAAGTTTAGAAAATGTTTTAAAGGGTATAGGATTTACAAAGTGAACATAAAATAGTTTGTCAAAAGGTTGCCTGATATTTAACCTTCAAATGTGACATTGACCTTGAGCTGGCAATACAATGGCATGGGTTCTAAAATTGCCTTTTTTTAGGTGGACACTTGAGCAAAGTTGAGATAAAATCCTTCCAGTGATATAGGAATTAATTGGTAGAATTGGCTTTCTCACATTAACCTTCAGTCGTGACCTAGACCCTGAGCTGACACAAGGGCCAAATGAGCTCTACATATTGCCTTGTTCTGGTGGACATATTTCTGCAAAGATTGAAGAAAAACTTTCTACAGGTTTAGGATCCATAGAGCAGACACAGTGGAATTGGCTCTCTTATAATTAACCTACCGGAATGACCTTTATCTAAGCCTGATTGCTGTGACATTGGTTATGCAAAGTGCCTTGTTTTGTTGTACATTTGTGCCAAATTTGAAGAGTACCTTTGAAAGGTGTGGCAGAGGACTGCCAGACAATGACACACCCTCACACTGCATTTAAAAACTCTGGGCTTTGTATTTTTTTTTACTGAAATTTTAAAATTAAAAAAAAAAAAAAAAATCATTTTTCAATTAATTTTTTTTTCTCCTCTTACCTTCCAAATGTGCACGGTCCATTTATATGGAATTTAAACAGATCACAAAAATATTGTTACCTTAAAAGTTTGTTCAATATTTACAACAAGATTTGACAAAATATGTTGTTTAAAGAAACTTAAGGTTTCAACTGACACTACATGACAGAAATATTACAAATCTCAGCATGAGCATATAAAAATATTTATCTAGTAACATCTATCAATCAATAGACTGCCTATTAACGATACTCACTGTAAAAATGCATCCAACAGACTTAAATCTGCATTCTTTAGGTTTACTTGGACATATTTCCATATGGTTTTTCATCTGAAACAAAATATAATGAAGCCAATGTAAAAACACAAAACAACAACACAGAAGTAAACTAGAAATGTGTCCATAGGACACGGGTGCCCCAACCGCGCCACTGTTCTGTCAATCTTATGACTCTAGGTCAAATATTTTTTGAAAACTAAAAATCTGTTACTAAAGTAAAGGGCAAGAAGTTTACAAATAATGAATAAATCCACAAGCAAACCCAAAGGTGCATAAGTACACATGCTGACCAACATTCTTTCACGTTCAAGCCTACAAGTGAACTATGCATGAACAAGTTGAAAATTGCAAATTTACACTACTGTAAGTCAAGGGCAATAACTCTAACAAAACTGAAAAAAAATCCACATGCAAAGTCCCAGGTGCATAGCCTCATAGTGATGTGAATCATTAATCCTGTAATTAAGTGATGTTGATCATTATTCCTGTAAAGTTGGTTGATTCTAACTCAAGCACTCAAGGAACAAATAACAACATAATGAAAAGGTTTTTACTAAGTCAAGGGAAATTTATTCTTCAAATACTGGATAAGTCCACAAGCGAAACCCCAGGTGCACAACTGCATACGCTGAGCAACCTTCCCGTAAGGTTTAATGACTCGCTGTCAAATCCTTTTTGAGTTACATGCGACACAAGTTAAAAATTGCAAAAATTTTCTAAGTCAAGGGCAATTACTCAAAAAATACTAAATAAATCCACACGAAAATATCCAGGTGCACAACTTCACATGCTGATTAACATTCCTGAGAAGTTTCATGACTCTATGTCAAATCCTTTTTGAGTTACATGCGACACAAGTTAAAAATTGCAAAATTTTACTAAGTCAAGGGCAATAACTCTAAAAATACTAAATAAATCCACACAAAAATACCCAGGTGCACAACTACACATGCTGATCAACATTCCTGTTAAGTTTCATGACTCTAGGTCAAATACTTTTTGAGTTACATGCGACACAAGTTGAAAATTGCAAAATTTTACTAAGTCAAGGGCAATAACTCTATAAATACTAAATAAATCCACACAAAAATACCCAGGTGCACAACGACACATGCTGATCAACATTCCTGTAAAGTTTCATCACTCTAGGTCAAATACTATTTGAGTTACATGCGACACAAGTTGAAAATTGCAAATTTTTACTAAGTAAAGGGCAATAACTCTAAAAATACTAAATAAATCCACACGAAAATACCCAGGTGCACAACTTCACATGCTGATCAACATTCCTGTAAAGTTTCATGACTCAACGTCAAATACTTTTTGAGTTACATGCGACACAAGTTGAAAATTGCAAATTTTTACTAAGTCAAGGGCAATAACTCTAAAAATACTGAATAAATCCACACGAAAATACCAAGGTGCACAACTGCGACACAAAAGAGAACGGACAGACGGACGGACAAAGGTAAATCTAAATGCTCGCCACTTAAGTGGGGGCACAAATAATCACTCAAACATAAAATGGCTTTGTCAAAATTTGGAGTCCATACTTCAAGATGTCATGAAAGCACTAAATATTTTCCAGAAAAAGTAAAACATAAAATAGATCTCATTTACAAGCACTGGTGTGCATATAATTGAGAACCATAAAACCATAAGTTGAAAGTATATTTGCTATGTCTGAACTGTGAGAATCAAAATCTATCATTTCAGTTAAAGCTGACATTTTGTGAACAGTGATACATTAGGTCTCTGCCTTTTTAATTGATGCAGCAAGATTGCATTTGAGAAAAATCCTATGCCACCGCATTAATACAACACTAAATAGTAGTGTAGGAACAGATTTTTTTTGTTTCTATACAATTGAAGATTGTCATAATGCATAGATCCCTGACCTATCTAATTCTTATTATCAGATTAGTGGTTAAATCTATTGTTAATCCAATAAAAGATCAGAGTATGAATATATCAATGCACTTGAGTCTAGTGAATTTGGTGGTGAAGGTCATATTTCACACAGCCTAAATTTCATGACTACATCAAAGGACAACACATTAAGACACTTTGTCAAAATCTAGGTCAGCTGATATCAAAGTTCACTTTACATCTTAATCTGTGCACATGGTTCAAATTTCATAGCTGTAGAACAAAGCACAAGAAAGTAGGTCACATCATCAAAATCTAGGTCACATGATATCAAAGTTCAATTTTACAACTTAAACTGTGTACATAGTCAAAATTTCATTGCTGTACATCAAAGGACAAGAAAGTAGGTCACTGTCCCCTTGGGCAAGGCAAAATTTTGACCCAAGGGTTTAATTCAAAACAATCTTGATACAGGTCCACCAAACAACATTTCAAGTCAAATATCTAAGCTGTAGCTTTCTCCCATTCAGAAAACATTTGATTTATTTTCTGTTTTTACTATGTGTACATAATGAGAATCACTGCCCCCGGGCAAGGCTTAGTTTGACACCAGGGGAAAAATTTGAACAACTTTGGTAGAGGTACAGTACTATAGATGATATTATATAGCAAACATCAAAGCTCTATGCCTTGTACCTTCAGACAAAAATATAAAATAATTTTTTTTACTAGATGTACATAATGAAAATCAATGACCCCCGGGGTGGAACCAATTTTGATCCCAGGGCTATAATTTGAACAATCTTGGTAGAGGTTCACTTCGCAAAGTCTCATGCCATATATTTAACCTCTAGCCTTTGTCAATTCAGAGAAGAAGATTTTTCAAGTTTTTACTTTAAACATATAAGGAAAACTATCACCTCTGGGGCAGGGCAATTTTAACACTAGGGGCATTATAAAAAATTCTAGTAGAGGACCATAGATGATATTATATACCAAATATATAAAAGCTTTAAGCCTTGTACCTTCAGACAAGAAGATTTTTTAATTTTTTACTATATGTTCATAGTGAAAATCAATGACCCCTAGGGGTGGGGCCAATTTTGACCCCAGGGCTATAATTTGTACAATCTTGCTAGAGGTTTACAACACAATGTTTCATGCAAAATTTCTTAACTCTAGCCTTTGTAAATTCAGAGAAGATGATATTTAAGTTTATACTATATACATATAAGGAAAACCTATGGTCCCCGGGGCAAGGCTAATTTTGACACAAGAGGCAAAATTTGAGCAACTTTGGTAGAGTACCTATAGATGATATCCTTTAACAAATATTAAAGCTCTAAGCCTTGTACCTTCAGACAATAAGATTTTTTTATTTTTTACTATATGTATATATTGAAAATCAATGACCCCAGGGACGGGGGCAATTTTGACCCCAGGGCTATAATTTGAACAATCTTGCTAGAGGTTTACTACACAATGTTTCATGCAAATTTATCTAACCTCTAGCATTTGTCAATTGCTAGAAGAAATTTTTTAAAAAGTTTTTACTATAAGTTTTTACTATATACATATAAGGACAACCAATGACCACCGGGGAAGGGCAGATTTTGACCCCAGCGCTATAATTTGAACAATCTGGGTAGAGGTCTACCCGACAATGCCTTATGCAAAAACTATCTAAGCTCTGGCCCTTTTGGGTCTTTACAAAAAGGCATTTTAAGTTTTTACTATATGTACATATAGTGAAAATCAATGACCCCCGGGCGGGGCCGATTTTGACCCCAGTGCTTTAATTTGAACAATCTTGGTAAGGGTCTACCAGACAATGCCTTTTGCAAAATATCTAAGCTCTAGGCCTTTTGGGTCTTTACAAGAAGGTATTTTAAGTTTTTACTATATGTACATATAGTGAAAATCAATTACCCCTGGGGCGTGGCTGATTTTGACCCCAGGGCTATAATTTGAACAAGCTTGGTAGAGGTCTACCAGACAATGCCTTATGCAAAATATCTAAGCTCTAGGCCTTTTGGGTCTTTACAAAAAGATTTTTTAAATTTATTCTTTTAATTCCTTTTGGTTGCCATGGCAACCAGATTTCTGCATGGAATGAAATTCTTTGAACAGCTTTGGAAGCCCTTCACCCAAGGATCAATCCTGTCAAGTTTGGTTGAAATTGGACTAGTGGTTTTTCACAAGATTTTTAAGTTCACTATATGATCTATAGAACACACACACAAACAAACACACACACCAACACACACATACACACAGGTGAATCGCTATATGCCACCGCATCGCAAATGCTGCGGTGGTATAATAAAAAGTTAGATATTAAATGTTCATACTTTATCAAATAAAGGTTGAAATTATCTTCAGCTGAGTTTGATATATTGTTTCTAAAAAGATGTTATAATACTGTACATTTGTAAATTCGTTTTACAATATGGTTACTGTGAATTCACTTCAAATAATGAATAAATCCACAAGGGCATGAAATTTCGTGGTTTTATCAAAACGGGCATTTTCGTGGGTTCTTAAATTTGTGGATTTTCAATTTCTTGTAAAAAAAAGTAAAATAAATAACCTAATGCAAAGTAATCTGACAATTAATCGCAGCACATTTTACTTACAGCAAGTACATATCTTTATGTATCAAACAGCGATTGTCAATTAATTTAATCCTTGCCTCTGGGCATTCATTACACAAAAATCGGCGGAAAAGCGCTGATGCATGTTTTTAATAAATAGAATAGAGACATGGCAAGAAGTTTTTGTTGGGATAAAATTTCGTCGGATCTTAAATTCGTGGATTGACCTACCCATGAAAACCACAAAAAAATCGTGCCCCACGAATAATAATGATTTTACAGTATTTGAAATATAATCCTTGCCTAGCAGCTTAGGTTATATATGCAAACAACCATTTGGGCCATATAACCTCTCAAATTTTTTTTTATAACTAATAATATACATGTAACTTTAACTGTTATATCATATATAAGAGAAATTGCTTCAAGACAATTGCACATTTTACCTTATATATAAGGTTTATTTAAGCAAGTAGCAAATTTAGGAAATACACAATGTACAAGCCTTCAATCTTTACTGAACATGTGAAGATTAGAAACAATATCTGTAGACATTCTCCTTCCTGAAATAACATCATGATTCATGTCTTTATGTAGACCACTGGTGACCTAGCCATAGGGGATCCACAACATGGGGAAAAATAACGATAAAATGAATGATGTTTAAGGTACTTTAATACCTCTGTTCTAGCCATAGGCTGACTACCACAACTGAAAGGACATTCCAGTGGGACTACTAAACATTCATCTTTAATATGTTCCTGAAAATAGAAAATTAATACAAATTATTTCAGTCTGTGATATAAACTGCAACACCTAGGTCTGAGACAAACAAATCAGCAGTATAACTTATGAATTATTTAAGAATATATCTGGCCATATGAGCTGTTTAAAGTTGATTGGTCAACAATATCAATTTCTCATACTTTGATAAGTTAATTTTCTCAATGTGTCGAAGTAAAATGAAAGTCCCTTATAAAAACAAACAAATATACAAGTTGAAATTTCAAGTGTCGAATTTTTCAATGTGTTGAAGTTTTTTCTTGGTCTGTATAAAATAAATGGAGTACAAACATGATAATCACATAGGATATATTTACCATAAGCTGGTTTAGTTAGGGCCCTTTCCTTTTCTTACACCTTTTGCTACTCACTTGTTAACAATGAAGGCTAGAAATTTTGTCATTAAATTGAGACCGATTCTTGAGTCGAAGTCCCAATGTGTCAAAGTTTTTATACAAGTCCCTTCAACTTTACCAAAGTTCTACTGTTTGTGAATAAATGTTCTATTAGATCATGTATCTTGCCAACAACATTCATTTATATAATTCATTTGTGGTTTGTTGTTATGTTCGATACTAAATACTATCAACTTAATCATTTATCTTATTACAGACCTTCTATTGTAGTCCAATTCACTTTAAAGTGTATTACAGGGTGCTAATAACATTTTAGAGGTTGAATAATTTGTCTTAAACTCATACTAAGTGCTGTTTAACAAGATATGTTTGTAAAACATGTATGCCCCCTATCGGCAGCCAATTAGTCATGTGATCAGGTTATTATGCAGGACTTCTGACCCAGTGAACAAACAATTAATAAGGGTTATCAGTTATCTAGTATCTACTGGTCATGACTAGTCACAAGGTAATAATAATTGTGACCCCATAGGTTGTGTGAAGCAATTTAAGTTATTACAAATCTTACCAAATAATATATGCATAAATTTTATGAATCATGTAGGCCTCATTAATGACAGCCAAGTTGTTATATTACATAAGACCTTCAAATGTGTATACCAAAAGCATTTTTAGTTTAATATAAAAATATCAACCAAGGCAACTTGAGTTGTTGAGTTATTGGTCAGAAACCGTCATTAAGTACAAGGTCAATATGACATTGACCCCTTGACCCCAAAATCAATAGGGGTCATCTACTGGTCATGACCAATCATCATACCAAGTTTGAAGTTCCTAGGCCTAAGCATTCTTTAGTTATTGATCGGAAACCATTTTTACCTACAAGGTCAATGTGACCTTGACCTTGGACCCCTTGACCCCAAAATCAATAGGGGTCATCTGCTGGCCATGACCAATCATCATACCAAGTTTGAAGTTTCTAGGCCTAAGCGTTCTTTAGTTATTGATTGGAAACCGTTTTTACCTACAAGGTCAATGTGACCTTGACCTTTGACACCTTGACCCAAAAATCAATAGGAGTCATCTGCTGGTCATGACCAATCATCATACCAAGTTTGAAGTTTCTAGGCCTAAGCGTTCTTTAGTTATTGATCGGAAACCGTTTTTACCTACAAGGTCAATGTGACCTTGACCTTTAACCCCAAGATCAATAGGGGTCATCTGCTTGTTATGACCAATCACCATGCCAAGTTTGAAGTTCCTAGGCCAAAGCGTTCTTTAGTTATTGATCAGAAACCGTTTTTACTTACAAGGTCAATGTGACCTTTACCTTTGACCCCTTGATCCCAAAATCAATAGGGGTCATCTGCTGGTCAAGACCAAACACCATACCAAGTTTAAAGTTCCTAGGCCTAAGGGTTCTTTACTTATTGATCGGAAACCGTTTTTACCTAAGAGGTCAATTTGACCTTGACCTTTGATTCCTTGACCCTAAAATCAATAGGGTTCATCTACTGATTATGACCAATTACCATATCAAGTTTGAAGTCCCTAGGCCTAAGGGTTCTTTAGTTATTGATCGGAAACCGTTTTTACCTACAAGGTCAATGTGACCTTGACCTTTGACCCCTTGACCCCAAAATCAATAGGGGTCATCTGCTGGTCATGACCAATCACCATATCAAGTTTGAAGTTCCTAGGCCTAAGGGTTCTTTAGTTATTGCTCGGAAACCGTTTTTACCTAAGAGGTCAATGTAACCTTGACCTTTGACCCCTTGACCCCAAAATCGATAGCGGTCATCTACTCATCATGACCAATCACCATACCAAGTTTGAAGTTCCTAGGCCTAAGGGTTCTTTAATTATTGATCGGAAACCGTTTTTGCTTACAAGGTCAATGTGACCTTGACCTTTGACCCATTGACCCCAAAATCAATAGGGGTCATCTACTGGTCATGACCAATCACCATACCTAGTTTGAAGTTCCTAGGCCTAAGGGTTCTTTAGTTATCACTCGGAAACCATTTGGTCTACGGACCGACAAGTGCAAAGCAATATACCCCCTCTTCTTCGAAGTGGGGGCATAATTATTAATTTCTATGTGATGCTAAAATGCACAGGTTGTATAGTATTCTAGATATCATAAAGCAAAAAAAAAACAAAAACAAGAACGTGTTTGTTAAACACAAATGCCCCCGGCTCCGATTCTTGTCAGTAGCAATATTTCAAACAAGAACGTGTTTGTTAAACAAAAATGCCCCCGGCTCAGATTCTTGTCAGTAGCAATATTTCAAAAAATGTTTACCCATTCACTCAGTTATGGACAGAAACATTGCCAAAAAATTGTAAACACAAGTTATATAGCTTGACAAAGTCATGGCATTTTGTAATTGTGAAAAATATAAGTTGCCAAGTCATTGCTCTGACTTGTGAAGTGATAAATATTCAACTTTATCAAATATATATAAATGTAAGAAATCTATACTTGGCACCCTTGACCTTGACCAACTGACACCTATAGAATATCATGCAAGTTATCTTCCTACCAAATATGAAATACACCTGTCAATAAATAAAGGCTGTATGGGCAAAAATGTTAAAATCTATTTTGAGCATTGATGACCTTGACCAAACTGACCCCTAACTCTATCCAAAGGAAGAATACCATGCAAGTTATCTTCCAACCAAATATGAAATAAATCTGTCAATAAATAAAGGCTGTATGGGCAAAAGTGTAAAAAAAAACTATTTTTAGCACTTGTGACCTTGACCCAACTGACCCCTAACTCCATCCAAAGTAAGAATAACATGCAAGTTATCTTCCTACCAAATATGAAATATATCTGTCAATAAATATAGGCTGTATGGGCAAAAGTGTAAAAATCAATTTTTAGCACTAGTGACCTTGACACACTGATCCCTAACTCAATCAAAAGGAAGAATACCATGCAAGTTATCTTCCTATCAAATATGAAATATATCTGTCAATAAATAAAGGCTGTATGAGCAAAAGTGTAAAAAACTATTTTTAGCACTGGTGACCTTCACCCAACTGACCACTCACTCCATCAAATTTTATGTTCCTATCAATTATAAATGACATCTGTCTAGAGAATATGGTTAATACACCTGTAAAAATCTATTTTTAACATTGGTGACCTTGACATTGGTGACATTGACCTTGACCCAAATTACCCCTTATTATACCCAAAGAAGGAGGACCTCCCTTAGCATGTTTGTATTAAACATGAAAGACATCGACCAAAAAATAAAGGCTGTATGAGCAAAAATGTTTAAATTTATTTTCTAAACCAGTGACCTTGATTGACCTTGACCCTAGAGACCATTTACTCCACAAAAAATTAGAGGACCATTAAAGGTATCCACCTACCAAATATGCAAGATATCATTAAAGAAATTAAGCAATTAAGAGAAATTTACGATAAATCCAACTTGCCGAAATAGGTTAACCAGACAAGGCCCTATTTTCAAAGTGAAAAAAGGGAAATAACTGGGAAATATGGATGACACAGTTATATAACTGGCAATATCACGTACTTTGTATTGATAAGTAAGTGTGGAAATTATGAAGCCATTAGTATAGATAGAACTTGAAGATATTTCAAACTTGCCGTTTTAGGTTAACCATTATTCATTTTCTAAGTGCTGAAAAGGGCAATAACTCGGTAAATACGGAAGTCATAGTTATGTAACTTGACCAGATCATGTACTTTGTATGATTAGTAAGTGTGTAAACTAAGAAGCAATTGGTACAGGTAGAACTTAAGAACAAGAGCGATCAGTAATCACACATGTCGCCTCATGATGGCCAATTTCATGTTGGGACAAATTTTGTGACAAACAGACAGTGCACAACTAGACTTGGTACTGATCATTCCTGTAAAGTTTGGATAAAATTGCACCAGTAGTTTATGAGGAGTAGTCCGGACAAGCTTTTGTGTATCTGGCAACACACTGAAAAAAACCCACCTTTTTATCAAAGGGCCATAACTGGGCCAAAAATCATTCAACCAGAAAACCCGTGCAATATGCGCAAGGACTTGAGCTACAGATCAATCCTGTAAAGTTCATTGAAATTGCATAAGTGGTATAAGAGAAGTAGTCCGAACAAACTTTAAAAATAAAAATTATTAAAGGGCCATAACTCAGACAAAAATCTTTGAACTGGAAAATGCTGACAATATGCACAACTAGACTTGGTACTGATCATTCCTGTAAAGTTTGGATGAAATAGCACGAGTAGTCCGGACAAGCTTTTGTGTATCTGGCAACACATAGAAAAAAACACCTTTTTATCAAAGGGCCATAACTCGGCCAAAAATCATTCAACCGGAAAACCCGTGCAATATGCGCAAGGACTTGAGCTACAGATCAATCCTGTAAAGTTTCATTGAAATTGCATTAGTGGTATAAGAGAAGTAGTCCGGACAAACTTTAAAATTAAAAATTATTAAAGGGCCATTTCTCTGACAAAAATCATTGACCGGAAAATGCTGACAATATACACAACAAGACTTGGTACTGAATCATTCCTGTAAAGTTTGGTTGAAATTGCACCAGTAAGTTTATGAGCAGTAGTCCGGACAAAAGTTTTGTGACGGACGGACGGACGTTCTCACAAGGACAGTAATTATTGGTACTCTTTTGTTCTCTCTATTGTTCTTTTTTAGCCACCAAAAGAAAATAGCCACATAAAAGCATGTACAGAATGAATGACATCAAGAGAAGAACAGTTCCTATTGTCCCTCTAGCGCCACAAATTACTCTCCTGTGAGTGGACAGAGACAGACAGACGACGGAGAAGTGATCCCTATATGTCGCCACTACTCCGTAGAGGCGACACAAAGTCCGGACAAACTTTGATCGTTCTAGTTAACCTCGGACAGACGGACGGACGGTTCAATTACTATATGCCCCCGGGGAAAAAAAATTTTAGATTTCTCAAAAACCAAAAAAAGTATAAAAACTGGAATTGATGTAATTTAAAACTTAAATTATGTCTACTTTTTTAATTTTTAAAAATTCAGTCCAAGTTTGAAAGAGCCTTTTCCTGAATGTTTTATTGAAAAACTGCGAGATTTATTTGTTACAACCAACACATTTCAACACATTATTATTCAAAAAGTAATCTTTAAGTATTCAGAAATATTACTGTATGGTTTCTTTAAACCTTTTTTGGCACCGGGGCCCAGTTTTTTTTCCCATTTTTTTATTTACATAAAAATTGTCTTTATGAAGAAAAAATTTTAAAAACTACTGCAAAAACTGGTGGGGCAAAAATTTTCGAAAAAACTAAATTTCTTTTGCCTGTATTTACATTCATTTTCTGCATGTTTGTACAATGTTACTAGACAGTAATGCTTTACAATCCAAATTTTTTTTCGGGCATTCTAAATGGCTTATACTTGCATTTGCCATGTACGCCTTTTTAAAGAAAGAAGCAAATTTCATTATTTTTAAAAAAAATTAAAAAACATTATCATTAATAGTTTGAAATGATGTAAAACTAGAAATGGTGTTCCACAGGACCAGTGCTCTCGCTTCCATCTTTGTTGTCAGTCTACTAACTTACAGCAGGACAGTATGGACGACAAAAGGAAATTCTACATGACTCCCCCTACTCTAAGGGTTGACAAAAAATACTTCCAGCTTTTTTCTATGTTGACATCTTAATTTTTGCCCAAATTGAGCTAAGAATTAAAATAAATGGGCAAAGCAAGCCAAATCTATTCCCTCCACCCTGAGTCTATTTTATTACTCATTTGAATTGTTTGAATAGATACAATAGATATAAGTAAATAATAATTATCAGAACTGTCTAAAGATGTTTTTCTTTCTGCTCAAATTATAGCTTCATTTAAGCTGTCATTTTTCTTTATTGAAATTAATTGACACACCTTTTTGGAAGGTACATGTACTCTAGTATCGTATCAGTAAACAAATACTTGAAGGTCTTTCATCTAACAACTTCATCACAACCATGCTCTTTGTATTCGCAATAAATTTCAATTTCCTTATTCCCTTCGTCCACTGGATCTGGTGTTATTTCTTTCAGAAAGAAAAAAATGATACTAATTGTTTACATATATATATAATTATATATATATATACATTCATGATTTCCTGTAGTACATGTTATTCCAATAAATGCAAATTTCTTTTACTATCAAAGTTGATTGTAATTTCAACCTCTTGCCCTCAGATTTATTTAACAAATTAAAGATTCATGTGTGCAAAAGGATAAAGATTTTAATTTTAAAAATGTATTGGATTATTTTAATATTCATTTTTTTTGGATTTTATTTCTATATCCTTTTTGAGCAAATTTTTATTGCCATTTGGGTTTACTGAATTCTAAACAAGACCCGAAAAAAAATTGTTTATTTTTGGGTTTT
>NW_026856716.1:0-153992 GCF_026571515.1 Ruditapes philippinarum
CTCTAATATTGACCAGTAAAATAGCAAGATTCAGGAAAGAGTGATGCTATGTAGATCTAAGCAAGGGAGGTAGCTATAATCAGCTTTACATGAAGTTTCTATTTGTAGTTACCTCCCTTTTAACTGTTTTTATATTGAAAAAATGATATAACTGAACTATAGCTGTTAGTTATGATAAATGATCATGTTCATAGAAAATTTAAGTGTGGTCATTTTCAAAATTCACAATACTATTTTATAAAAGGTCAAGTATAAAAGATTGAATGAGGTTTTTTTACAGATAAGATCCAGAGTAAATATTCTTGACTTACCTCTTTGTTGTCTACTCTCTATAAAGGTAGAAATTCGTACTTTTCAAAACTTTTAAAGACTTGATATTAAATTTAATTGAAATTTTCTGCTGGGCTGAGCAAATTTAGATTTTCAATTACAGTGGAAGAAATAGGGTAGTGGTTTTTCTACTTGTTGATTGTTCCTTGTTTTTCTTTGATTTTCAAGATGAATGGTTAGAATACCTATGTTAATGTCTTTTGTTAGAGTACACAGAAAATCTCCCTTTTCAGAGACGGTTTTGTCAACCTAGATTAAGAATAGTACAATAATGGATGGAAGGTAATTTGGGGAAAAAAGAAGAAGAAAAAAAAGAAATAAATGTCACTTGAAACTGAATAGAATTCCAGAACCAGGATTTTTTTAAAATTTAAAATTTGGATGAATTTAAATAAAATTCAATTTCTTACATTTTTTACCCTTAACCTGCTGAATGTCTTAAATGGACTTGTCCATCTTCCTGAAAGGAACTGTCCATTATCAATTTTGGGAATGTCAAGATGAAAATTCAACAGTTATAATAGAGCCTGGTCAGACTGCATAGAATAAGTAAATATAATATTTGAGAAGTATTTTACTCATAATTCAAGTATCGACCGCAAAACTGTTCTGTAAGTCCTTCTTTATTTCATACAAATTACTGCAGTTTTGCAGTAAGAGCCTCGACATACAGGAGTGCAGCTGCACTTTAATTTTGTGATTTCGTGCCGAAGTCTATTACAGGGCTGTAGAGGGATTTCTCGAGTAGAGACGAAAATTGTTTCCGATATCAAATCAAAATTTAAAGCTCCTGTGATTGAGAAAGGGGAAAAAAATAACAGAAAAAAAAAGCTATATTAAATGAAATGAGACCAAGAATGAATAGAATGTCTAGCTGAGAAAGATTGTATTGATATTGTTTAAAGCTGGTTGATCGGAACAGATACTGGGAAATTGTTTAGCCCTTAAATTGATGAGTTTCTGAAATTGACTTGTTTAAAACCTGTCCATGTTCAGTTTTGGGGTAGGGAAGATGAAACAATTTAAGTTTATATCAAGCCAACAGTAAAGAGACTGGTCGTACTGTATGGATGTTTTGGCTTGCATGGCTCTATACTGGTGACAAAGACTTAACCTTAGGTTTTTGGGCTGCGTTTCATTGAAAGTCCTAAGTGTATTCTAAGTCCTAGGACTTTTGATAAACTATCGGACTAACTTAAGACCGTTTCAATTAATATTTTCATCTTAAGTCAAAAGTTTTAGACTTTTATTTAATTCATTCTCCTGAGAAAAGTTACAAAATACAGTGTCATCCGCTTCAATTGGCAATGTGTAAATGTTCATCTGAATTGCTATTCAGATATATTGAAAAGTCTTAACATGAGAGTCATAAGTAAGGGCATTTTCAAAAAATTTCTCAGTCATATTCTAGACTTTAATTTAAGGACTTTCCATGAAACGCAACCCTGCCCAGGGCTGCATTTCATAGAAAGTTCTAATCTGAAGTATTAAGACCAAAACTGAAATTCAAAGAAAACGTCTTAACTTAAATGACTTCTGTTTCATGACTCTTTTAAGTTTAACTTCTGAATAGCAAAGATAAGCAATAACACATTGCAGTTAAAAGGGTCTGTCATTGTACACGCATTTCTTAACTTTTCTCAGGAAAATGAATTTAATGTTAGCCTTCAGTCTTTGAAACTGTCTTAAGTTAGTCCATAAGTTGTTGGGTTTCTTTGTCCTAGGACTTAGGATACACTTTAGACTTTCTATGAAACGCAGCCCCTGGAGTGTAAGGGTAGAGGTGCTATGGCATTGTTGTCTTTTTATTTGTAACAACTGTTATTTTTAGGAAGAAGATTTGTGAGAGTTGTTTATTCAGTTCAGGCCTATATGACTGAAATACTGTTGGGAAAAGGCGTAAAATGAAACAAACAAACAATTATTCTGTTCATATTATTCGTCCAAAACATTTTCATTTAGCTGTAAGACTATTAAATACGTCCCATCATTGCTATTGTGTATTATTAAATTCTCATTACTGGAAAAAAAAACATTAAAAGAAGATGTATTTATATACTCGTTCAGGACATTGTGTTACCGTAGTAACTTAATGATTTGTAAGGAGGCAGCGTAAAAAATGAGTCAATTATACAGATAGTCTATTTTATAGAAATGTCAAAATTGCATGACGCTTTCTATTTTCTTGAGATTCTCATATTGTTGTTGTGGCTAAATATAGATCTAGTTTGCCTTGTTTCGGTAACAGACTTTGTACCAACATTTTTTATCCCTCGCTAGAAAGTTGCCCGCTCATTGACTTTGATTGTGTCAATGTGACTTTAAATCTAACAAAACAATAACAACAACAACAAACCTATTTAGTTGATAATGATTACAAAAATCATAATGACACGTTTTGTCAATGAATGTTTATTTCCTTTAACTAGTTTTTTGGAATATTAGATCACCCTACTAATGGCCGCTATTTCGGGATTGTTGCTATTACAAATGGTGCTTAGAAATCCATTAGCAGACGGCAAAAAAGGTGTCAATCCATTTTAAAATGATCAAATTTGAGATGACATGTTTATATAGTAATTGTTATCCTTTATCTATAAAAGTTGTTTTCTCCATTAAAGAAAATATTGTTTTGTCTAAGATTGCGGACGTAGCATTTCTGGTATTTCTCGAATGTGGCACCAGTAGAAATGTTGAAGTTTTTAATACCGGTATTCAGTTAGTTCATTCAAATCTTTCAATTTTGAAGAAAACAATTTAAATGTGTTATGGGCCACCATTTTTTTTCAAGCACGTATAGTTGTTTTTGAGTGATGTGTCAATTTGTTTTGTTTCCTTCTTCCTAATCTAACTCACACTTTGACCAATGTCAAGATATTTGTTATAGTGTCTTGTACTCCTTAAGCCTCGGTCTCACTTACTCCCGGCAGAGCCCAGGACCATCCCGGTAAGTTACTGGGATGATCCGGGACGATCCGGGATGAAATTATTGTTGCGGTCACACTTACCCCGGCAGCACTACGGTAGTTCCCGACTAACCACCCAGGATGCGCTCCGGATCATCCAGGCAGAGCCCAGGTGAAGCTACGGTTCATGCCTGTGCTTCCCCGGTCGTTCCAGGATGACGCCGGAAGAGCCCCGGTTGACCCAGGCAGAGCCCCGGTCGATCCAGACAGAGCCCAGAACGATCCAGGCAGAGCCCCGGTAGAACCCCGGTGGATTGAAAACGCCCGAAAATGATAACATTGATACATAATTTTATTTAATATGATATCTATTGTTTCAGAATAGTAATTCATGATGATTTTCTGAAAAATCCTTATGCCATACTGGATAGAAGGGAAATGGGAAGGCTTTTAATACAAACAAGTGCAATCATCGCAAATTGTCGTTATTCTTTTGAAATGATCCGGGCTTTGTCGGGGCTCTACCGGGATCAACCGTAGCTCTACCTTTATCTTCCGGGGCTCTGCCTGTAGTTACCGGGGCTCTGCCGGCATATACCGGGGCTCTACCGTAGCTCTACCGGCTATATAATACCCCGGATCATCCCCGGTTTGTGCCGGCAGAGCTACGGTGCTTTCCCGGTATAACCCCGGTCGTTCCCGGCAGAGCTAAGGATGAAGCCGGCAAAGCTATACCTTCCCGGATCATCCCGGACCACCCCGGTGATATTAAATATTTTATTCCATCCGGGATCGAATGCCGGATGTTCCCGGATCATCCCGGATCATCCAGGACGTTGCCGGCAGAGTTACGGATGTACCCCGGTTGTTCCCGGTTGTTCCCGGTCGTACCCCGGTCGTTCCCGGATCACCCCGGACGTCTACCGGGGCTCTGCCGGGATGTAAGTGAGACTGTAGCTTTAGTAGGTTTGAGATATATACAACTAGTATAAAAATAGAAGGATGACATCATACTTGCACTGTATAAAAATATCAAAGTGCTGCAGCACTGAATGCGACGGACATGCAACCGGAGAGACATTAATTAAGGCTTCTTTTAGAAAAAACAAAAAAACAAACACAAAATATATAACAGAGAAAATTTGTTCCATACAAGTTCGAGATTTGTAGAGCAATATATTTTGTGTCCCAAATTGATATAATTCAGATTTTCTACTTTCAAGCACTTAAATACAGAATGAAATTTATGCCTAAAAACTCTGGTCAAACTTGTAAATCAGTGTCCTTATCGATTTATTCTAAGAAATGATATGTAAATAGAAAAAAATACTATCAACGAAATATTTCTAGAATAAATCCAGGCAAATAAACTTCAAAACATCATACATTATACATTTGAGAATGCTATTTAGAATTCCTTCGTGTTATATCATAGTGGGCATACAGACAATAAAATATAAGTCATTTGTATTTTTATTTCTCTTGGATATGTCTCATTAAAAAAAAATTGGTTAAAATCATCAGCAATTAATAGTGTATTTCTTAGATTTTTTTTATTTACAATGTAAAGATGTAGAGGCCAGAGCACATCGTTTTTATTTTAATTTAAATGTCACTTAAGCACTACAGTGTTTAGTTGTCCTTTTCAACTTCACACTAAATTCCATTTTCAACTTGTTTGCTTCTTACAATTGTATAGCATTTCTAAAAGTATTGCATTACAATCCGCTGGTTTATTAATTACATGTTTAATGTGTACTTCCTAATCGCCTGTCCAAAAATCAGAACAGGTGAAGCAGAATCTATTTTTAGAATAGCGAAGGTTAACTCATATCATGACCTAGTAAAATATGTAAACAAACCACAAGAATCGGAAGTAGAACTGATATTATAACTTCCTTACCATGAAAGACTACATGGCTGTAAAGTGTCTTACATGCATTTTCAAAAATAGATATTTATACTAGCCATTGTACTGTATCTAATATATTAATATAAACTGCTGAATATTCAGCTAAACCCGCGGTATGAGTCACGAAAATAGTTCTTCTTTTATTAATGCGCGAGTTATCCTAGAGTCACGAAAAACTTTTGATTTGTTAATAATAATGTTTTGTATAATGTAGAAATATTTATTTCCTACTAATAATGTCTTGGATCTCAGAGGTTACACCTTTATTGAAGTATAATTTGCTGTCCTACTTTTTCGACAGCGGTAAATCGTTTCAGCAGTAATTTGCATATTGCGCAATAATACTACGGGACTACAACGTTTTTATCAATAATATACGTTCATATTTTAACTTGGATAACTTAATTTGAAATTGAAAAGGCTAAATATGGAAGACATTAAGATATCCAGACAAAGTATGGGAGTTTTGAAGGATCAAATTCATGTACTATTTCTTGGGCTGTTAATTGGTTTAGGACACATTGCGCGAGTGTAGCCAACGAAATCCCATGTGTAGATGACTTAGCTCTGAACGCGCCTGAGGGCGCGTCCGTCGCAATAACTAGTAGTTACTTGGCTGATTGAACTTTCTTGAAAATTCAGTGCTCCAGTTTTGTCATGACTTTCATAATGTTTTTGTTTTGAACAGCTACACACCAGAAAATGTTCTAGCTTTTGTCTCGGCACATGAACTGTTACTGAGCTATGGAGTTTGTATAGTGAATGAAAACTTGTCATATGTTGTCTATGCTATTTCCCAGAGAAATTCACTAGGGCAGGATATTCCTTTTGTTACGCTATCGACTGACAGAGAGGCTGATAGGGACGTAAATGATCCGAGGCTCGTTCATTGTCTTTACCATTAATATATGTCAATACGTCTGCTTTGTTTTTGTTTGAAAACATTTTATCTAGAAAGTGCATTTGTTTGAAAGTTTGTCATATCAAAGAGAGTGTATTATGTAAAATTGTCACTTTACCCCCCCCCCCCCCCTCCTTCTTTTACTATGGGTATGAATGTTGACAGCAAAGTTGAGGAACTGGTTGAACAGCAAGCTTACAGGGAGTGGGTGGTTTTGCCATACCTGAAATAATGCACCCAATCACTTTCCTGTAGAGCAAAACTTTGGAAACTAAAATTGCTATAATATAACATATTATGTTTCTGAAATTGTTTGTTTGTTTGACTTGAAATAGATATACAAAAACAGGCAAAGTATTAGAAAAGTAAACTATAAAAGGGTATATTATATTCAGCATAGTTTAATTTAATTTAAGGAAGGCCAGTATTTTTACAGCCATTTCTTAAGACAGTGTCACTCAGAAAGCATTTCACAAAGGTTACTACCATAATAACGAGCTCTGTGAATAACTCCAGAAAGGAAATTCTGTCGTAAAAGAAACACCTACGAGACCAAATGTTTTCTTTCAATCAGTAAAATAAATCTTCTTTAAGGTTGAATCTGAAATTCAAAATGTCATGAGAAAATTTGTGTTCGATGTGAGATATGTAGGAAGCTTTCATTCAAGGAATATATTTAAACTGCGTAATGATTTATTAAATTAGCTAGCACTATTTTTCATGACATGAATTCCGACAATTTTTGTTTGTTTATGCCCAAGAATATTTTTTTCGTATGACGTCAACACATTAGCTATACTTCCAGCTGAAACATTTTGAATGCCATGATCTTGAAGTTATTTCACGTTTTAAAACGTGGGCTGCACCCTCTTTTCAGGCGGTATTACAAAGTGGCGTATAAAATAAAAATAACAAGTCTTTGTCATGGCTGCTTAATAGTTTGAAATTATTGGAATAAAAGAAATAATCAGGGAGGGCTTGATTTGGTGTTAATATTGACTTTAATTTACGTCATATGAAACATTGATTGTGTCAGTTCCTGTGCCGTAAGGTGTGTTAGTCGGATATTTTTATTGTTTTATGTTTTAGCTCTTCATCAATAAAAAAAATCTCAGTGGAACAGTATTTCAAAAGGTTTTGGAAGAACATTATTAAGGATTGGAACTATCTGATAAAATGCGTGTTCTAGAAATTGTCCCTTAATGCACTTTTACGTAATTTGGATTCTGTACTATAATAGAAAATATATCCTCCTTCCCTCCCCCATTTAGTGATTAAATTCAGAATATATTTAATAATGTTAAAACTGAAGTGTCCCTTGCTGCCTCTTTCAATCTGGACAAAAATATTTTGCAATTTTAGGAAAAAAATTTTAATTAGTGTTAACTGAATAGCAAACAGTAGCAGACTTTAACGATCAGACGGCACTTATATGACGCTGATCATGGTCTGCACTGGTTGCATCGGTAGAACCGGTCACAGCCAGCAGGCATTATAAGCTGTCCTCCCCAATTATTGATAATGAATTGTCTCGAAATGGAAGTTGGCCATTCAGGAAAATCAGGAAGCATGCAAGCATGAGAATACAGCTATGTATTAACAATATAGGTTCTTCAAGCTGCATGCCTCCAGATGAGCCAAAATATTCCAAAAAAATTAAACTTGAGAAAAATGTATTGTAATGTATTGTTTTGACTGTATTTACATGTGCTGTTTGGCGCTTCATTGTGACATCGCATAAACAATTCTTTAAACGTCTGGACAGTGGTAATCACATGGATTGTAAGTGCTGTTTGCAATGTGTAAATTACTTTCTTTGCTCACTTCACAATATTGTACTTGAAAAAAAAAATCATGAAAATAAGCATGAATCTGGAGGCATGCTGCTTTATATTTTATAAATCATAAGTTTGATCAAACCAAAATAATGTGATTGCATTTCTCACATACTTGAATCATTTGATTACGATTGTTAATATATCTGAGCATGATAGAGCCAAATCATCTTCTTAAATATAATATTGAAATATTAATGGGTAATATTAAACCAAAGATATTGAGAGAAAATCTGAAATACTGTAAATTCACTTAATTTCGTGGGTATTAAATTTCGTTTTTTTTTTGTCACAAAGAACATTTTTGTGGACTATCCAAAAGGTAAAATATAAATAATGCGATGTAATATATAAAATCTTACAGCAGACAAAATGAAATTTCATTGGATCTTTAATTTGTGGATTGGCCTATCGACGAAAATTTCTGCCCCATGAATTAAATTATGATTTGCAGTATATATAGATACAGTATTGTTAATAATATAAAGATAGTTTCCGGCAACATTTTTTTGTAGGAAAAGATACCTTGCTTCCTTCTTGGAGTTACACAGAATCATTTTCATTTGTAACAAAGTTCATAATCATTGACAATTTAGAAAGAATAAAATTGTAGAAATTTATTTTTGTGTAAATGCATTAATTGCATGTCTGTATAATTAAGTTTTGCCGAGTTTGCGTTAAGTAATTAAATAAATGGTTTTACGCGCAGATAACCCATAATGCACTGTGTTGTTATTAACCTATTTTTTTTAATGTTACCTCCATCAATAATGACACGTAACCATTACATTCTTTTTATAATCCATTGGGTAATAATCTTTTTTTATATATATATAACAAGCCTCAATCGCAATAGATAGCCTGGGGGAAAAATGATTTGATTTAGATTACGGGTTGCTGCGTTTAATCAAACATGGAAAATCACCAATTGAACTATGATATTTATCTTGTTTATTGATTTGCTATAAAATTGAAGTAAAATGGTTATATGATCACAGTGGCATAAATGGACGCGCACTTGAGCTTGTCATGTGAAGATATTGATGGGACAGCGGTGTCTTTCAGGGGGGGCCGTTGAGTCGACTCATCTGCTATAAATCTGCGCTATAGATAATTGATCTCCTTTAAAGATTTATTTAAATGTAAATGTTGATTTATAATTTTTTATACGTATATGTGTCATAAAGAAGATCTGTTTTCGTTGTGATAAGGGTAGAGACTTCGCATGATTACGGAAGCAACTTACAAATTTTAATCCTGTTTGTCTCAAGTTTTGCTATTCTTCAAAAGTTGCTAACTTATTCATCATTTTTTTCAAATAATAAATTATTTATTCCCTTAAACTTAATATGTCTCCCTAATCCTCAGGTGTAGACTATCATTTTTACCAGGTTTGTCTGTCCGTCAATTTGTCACACATTGTTTAAATTATATCTATTTATGTTTTGATTATTGTTCAGATATGAAAATAAAGTAAGGGCCCGATATGACATGTTTTGATGTGTGGTCTGTAAATATTCAGATATGGTCCTTTAGTCAAGGGTCTATTAATTTTGTACTGTTAGTATGACTATGCAACTGAGGGAAAGTACCTTTAATAGACCTTAATTTCTCTACCTGACTTAACCAAAGGAAACGTTTCTTTAAATTATCTCCAAAAAATTTTACTGAATAGAAACTTTTCTGGCAGAAGATACATTTATCTCTCACCATGTATTTTGTCTTTAAGAATGAAACACGGTCTATCGAACAAAATACATCGCCCCTCTAATGATCTGTTATTTTATTTTCTCATTTACGCATGCTGAGCCCTTTTCCTCCCCGCACCAGGGTACGTACAGATATAGGAAAACATTTCCTAATTTAATATTACAAAGCAGGTATACTGTGGTTTTGAGAATTTTCTTCCTAGAAAAGTTCCGAAATTTGCAGACAAACACCACTATTTTAGAATCTTAGGAATAATTATTATAAGCAAAGTCTTTCCAAGTATCAGAATGCGGGAATTTTCATTATCAACAAAATAACAAAACTGTTTGTCGATTTTTTTTTTGATTTTTTTTTTCAAGAAAAGTTGTTTTTTTTAAATCACTATAATTGTATCAGTGACTGAAAGTGCCATATTTTTGATGCCAGAAATTGCATTGAGAATTTGTATTTTTCAAACACTACCCGTTTTGAATTTTCATTACGTAATGGGGAATTCTTTGCATTACATAAATACTCATGTATTCATTTATGTTTTTTGACAACTATAATTAGTATAAGTTTTGCAAATAATTTTAAAAGAATACTGCAACCAACAATGACTTGCTTTTGGCACAAGAAAAGAGATATAAGGCTTTTTTTTTTACATCTGCTCCATTTTTTAGTACTTTGATACTAAATAAAATCCTTTAAATTACTATTGAACTGTTCTATATTCACAAGCTGGGTTAGACCATTTTAATCGATCCTTATTTGATCAGAAAGTGTTGATTTATTGTAAATGCCATAACAAATATAACACAAGGAGATGGCTACTCATTTAAATTAACAGCCAATGTGCTTTTTTCCCACTGTTCAGATTTTTTTAATGGCATACAACCTAATTTTCTTTATGCTCACATTCAGTTTACAGTTATTAAAGGGACACAACTTATGTTATACATGCAGTGGTGATTTCCCATAGTTTCCAGTATATTATAGTTTGGTACAAAATCTGAACATTTTGTCAGCTAAGGAATGTCTTTGCTTTAACTTACAATATATTTCAACTATTTTTATGTGATTTTTTTTTACCTACTTAATTATAACAGTTAATGTTAACCACATATTTGTAATAGAGACCTTTGTGACCTCCTTGCATGGATTAAAACCTTTACCTTAAATTTTGCTTGTGTCTGAACAAAACAAAAATGCTTTTAAATAAATTGGCTGCAAGATGGAGTGAATTGGCATTATTTAGAGTTATTTTCCAATTCTTTTACTCAGACTTGCAATAAGAGAATAAAGTTTGTTTTTTTCAACAATAAATAAATGTATAAATTGACTTGTGTTATGAAGATCACAATGGAAAAGGAAACAAAATCAGATAATTTTTGATATATCAGATTGCTTCTGGTATGTTAGGTTATTTCTGGTATATCAGATTGCTTCTGGTATGTCAGATTATTCCTGGTATATCAGATTGCTTCTGGTATGTCAGATTATTCCTGGTATATCAGATGTCAGGTTATTCCTGGTATATCAGATTGCTTCTGGTATGTCAGGTTATTCCTGGTATATTAGATTGCTTCTGGTATGTCAGATAATTCCTGGTATATCAGATTGCTTCTGGTATGTCAGATTATTCCTGGTATATCAGATTGCTTCTGGTATGTCAGATTATTCCTGGTATATCAGATTGCTTCTGGTATGTCAGGCTATTTCTGGTATATCAGATTGCCTCTGGTATGTCAGGCTATTTCTGGTATATCAGATTGCTTCTGGTATGTCAGATTATTCCTGGTATACCAGATTGCTTCTGGTATGTCAGGCTATTTCTGGTATATCAGATTGCTTCTGGTAGGTCAAATTATTTCTGGTATATCAGATTGCTTCTGGTATGTAAGATTATTTTCAGATTATTTCTGGTAGATCAGATTGCTTCTGGTATGTTAGATTATTGTCTGGTTGTTTTTGGTATATCAGATTGCTTCTGGTTTGTCAGATAATTCCTGGTATATCAGATTGCTTCTGGTATGTCAGGTTATTTCTGGTATATCAGATTGCTTCTGGCATATCAGATTTTTTCTGGTATATCAGATTGCTTCTGGTGTATCAGGTTATTTCTGGTATATCAGATTACTTCTGGTATATCAGATTATTTCTGGTATATCAGATTGCTTCTGGTATGATAGATTATTTCTGGTATATCAGATTACATTTGTTATTTCAGATTATTTCTTATCAGGATTATTTCTGTTTATCAAATCAGTTCTTACCAGTATATCAGACTCATTCTGGTATGATAGTATAATTTCTGGTATTATCAGTTATACCATCTTTATTCTGGTATATCAAGGTAAATTCTGGTATATCAAGATTAATTCTGGTTCCTGAATATCATAAACATACTATGAAATATCTATTTCTGGAAGTCATTTACTTCTTCCCCCAAGACAACATGTTTAATTTCAATTAGAGAAATATCTTTAAATAGAAAGTAATGATAACAATAGCAGCTTTTTTGATCAAGTAGGAAGAAATTCTAAATTTCACTTTTAATCTCAGATTGACAAAAAAAAAAAAAAAAGGTTTGAGGATTGTAGAAGCTGAGTAGGTGGAGAAATATTAAAGTGCTGCCTGTACTTTGATTATTTATGAGATGATGCTTTTTATAAACTGTTTAATAATTTCTGGTCATAACAATTTGTACATCTGCTGTTTATAATGGCCATAAACATAAAATTTTAATATAAATTAATTGATCAAATTAATTTTAGATTTCTAAATATCATCAATGTATTCCTGAATCAGCAATGTGCACCTATATAGAAACTCAGATATTGATAAATTAAATGTGTTCTGGTTCTGAAAATTGGTATAGTGAACTGAAAGATGTGTTCATGTACAAGTATTGATAACAGATTTTGTTATTAATTAAAATGTGTTCTTTAAATTGACAAATTGTTCCTTTATTAGCGGTGTGTGTTCTGTCTTTAGTAAAATGCTGTTGTTTTTGACTTATTCTATTTTATTGACAATGAGGTTTTTTGGCAATATGTTCTTTTATTGACAATGAGGGTTGTTGGCAATATATTCTTTTTTTATTGACAATGAGGTTTTTTTGGCAATATATTCTTTTTTTATTGACAATGAGTGTTTTTTGGCAATATGTTCTTTTATTGACAATGAGGGTTTTTGGCAATATATTCTTTTGACAATGAGGGTTTTATATTTATTGACAATGAGGTTTTTTGGCAATATATTCTTTTGACAATGAGGGTTTTATATTTATTGACAATGAGGGTTTTTGGCAATATGTTCTTTTATTCACAATAAGGGTTTTTGGCAATATGTTCTTTTATTGACAATGAGGGTTTTTGGCAATATGTTCTTTTATTGACAATGAGGGTTTTTGGCAATATGTTCTTTTATTGATAATGAGGGTTTTTGGCAATATGTTCTTTTATTGACAATGAGGGTTTTTGGCAATATGTTCTTTTATTGACAATGAGAGTTTTTTGGCAATATGTTCTTTTATTGACAATGAGGGTTTTTGGCAATATGTTCTTTTATTGACAATGAGGGTTTTTGGCAATATGTTCTTTTATTGACAATGAGGCTTTTTGGCAATATGTTCTCTTTATTGACAATGAGGGTGTTTGGCAATAAGGTGTTTGGCAATATGTTCTCTTTTATTGACAATGAGTTTTTTTGGCAATGTGTTCTATTATTGACAATGAGAGTTTTTGGCAATGTTCTCTATTATTGACAATGAGGGTTTTTGGCAATGTTCTCTATTATTGACAATGAGGGTTTTTGGCAATGTTCTCTATTATTGACAATGAGGGTTTTTGGCAATGTTCTCTATTATTGACAATGAGGTTTTTTTTGCAATATGTTCTTTTATTGAAAATGTGGTTCATTATTGGCAGTGTGTTCTTTTGTTGCAATTTTATTATGACCTTAAATAGAGAGATTATAACTCTAATTCAACGGTATTAACATAATTATTAAAGAGTTATAGGCAGCAATGATTAAGTTACAGATCAGATTTTCCCTGAATTTGAAACTATGAACACCGAAAATTCTTTTCATTCACAATTAGTTTGTTAATTCAATTATAAAATGCTGTTGAAGCAGTGTGGCTTCATTTAAAACATGAAAGTGTAAATCACCATGAAGCACTGGAGAATGCAAATTTGCAGAGATAATTGAATTATAAAGTTGTTTATACCATCAAGGTATAGTTAGTAAACAAAGACTCTAGGATGATGGATTTTCTTCGACATTTGCTCTTAGAAAAATTTTGCACTATTATGTAACACAGCATGAAAGATTCTTGGAAACATTTTTTTTGTTGAGAATATATTTTAGGCTTGTTATGATTATGATCAAATTATACCCGGAACATCTTCATTTAGGCCAGGAAAACTTTTTTTTTTTGTGTGTTTATGATGCACTGATTGACTTGGTCTGGCATTGTAATAGCGAAGGCATGTTGACTTTCATAAAAAACTATGGTGAAAAGGATATGTTTAATTGAGAAAACATTTTAACATGGTTATTCTTTTAAACCTTAACCTGCTAGAACCGGAAATGATCAGCCGTTGATTCACACCAGTATAGAGCCAGGCCAGACTGTACATCCATATACAAGGCCAGACTGTACATCCATATACAGTCTTCAGACTGGGGTTAACTCAACTTTTGTATTTTTGTCAGCTTTGAATAGTTGTAATCTGGAAAGAGGCAAATGTAGGCTTTTCTAAACTTTTACCATTATAGCTTGCTTCATGGTGCATTGCTGTTCACGATAGATTAATCAACATGTTGTGCATATTAAAGGAGTATTAATTTGTATCCCAGGATAAGGTGAGAAAACCAAAAAAAAAATCTTTTTTTCCGGAGTAAGTCTGTTAAAAGGTTAAATAAAGGAAACTTGACAAGTTCATTTTAGAAATTCAACTGATTAAAAGCAAAGGAAACCGTGTTACGATGAAAATGGCCAAAAGCTGCATGGCTTATCAACAATCAGTAAAATTTATTCAGAATTATGATTCTTTTGACATTTTTATTCAGTAGCATGAAGGGCATTTATTACTGCTAAATTGCATACAGGATAATTATGGTATTTTATAAAACATGCAAATTGTAGTAAATGATAGTAAAATACTGTATATTCAAAGTGTACTTCACACTGCTACATAGTTGATATGCTACAGAATTGAAACAACACTTTCTGGATGGTTTTTATGTAGATTTCGTCAAGAATAGCTATAGAAACATGTGAATGAAGTCTCGTGAGCATTTCCTCTATAATGTGAGGCATTGAAATTTACAGTTCTGTACAAATTGATTGGAGAAACCCGTTAACTCCCGGTGGATAAGCTGGTTAAATTGATTTTGAATGGTTTTGTGTCCCGAGTTTGTATTTATTTTGTTCAAATAAAATCGTTCATTTAAGCATAATGATGTGATAGCATGCAAAAATTATCGGATATAAAATACTTTTACAGTGTAAATCAGTCTGTTTTCTCTGTCAGTTGGTGATGGCGATCTGAAATAAAGCAGCGGAGTGTTATTTAAGTAGTTTAGTCACAGTTACTATCATTTTACAGTGACTTAATAACTGTTAACAGTTTATTGTTTTTATAAAATATACAAAAATAACAGTATATATTCTGTTGGAACTTGCATTTTCTATAGCTATTTGTGGCATATAACAATAATGTTAATACTATTGATAGGATTACGGTGTGCCTTTTGACAACTGTTAAAAAAAAAATCTGGTTAAAAAATAACCTCTTGAAATAGAGAAGGATAATCCCTAATCATTTCTAATGTGTGATATAATTGAATTGATCAGCTTTCAATGGTATCGGGGAGTGACATATAGCAGTTATTGAATACTGGCATATTTCAATATTAAAACTAGATCAGTGTATTTGCTTTTAACTTTGAGTTTGGTATTTTCGTACTGAAATTGTGCCATTTGATTAAACGGAAAAGTGTGTTTATATTGAGATAAGACGAGTGTTTGAGACCTGAATAATTTTCGTATTGGATTTTAAAAATGTGTTTGTGAAGTTATGTGACGAGGTGAAGAGATGTCAGTGTTTTCATTAATTGTTTGGTTTATATATTACCAAGTGGTATAAGATATAGGTAGCTGTATGAAAGAACCAGGAATAGAATAGGATTGATAATAAAATAGCTGAATAAGATGTGGAAATTTATGTCGGAATAAACTTCGATGAAAAGAACACTTCGATGGACAGGAAAGGGCATATTTATAAATGTTTGAAATATATCAGTCCTTGAATTGATATTCCGGTATTGAAACGGTGAAATATTTGTTGAATGTAAACATTGGGCTTTTATATACCCTGTATGTATTGGATACCTAAATGTATAAGTTAAATGCAAGTTATCATTTATTGCACAAAATTGTTAAATAATATTAAACCGCCACTGAATAAATTGCATGAAATTTGTTTTCCCCTTGTATTAAAAGATATAAATTGATATCCGAACTATGTGATGATATGGAGAAATCGGTTATTTATGAACATGCCAAGTTTTTATATGGAATAATGGCAGAAATGGAGATAAATTGTTCTTATATACTTTAATAAAAGACGACATCATGATCGGTTAAAGTTATGTAAGAGATAACGGGATATAATAATTATTAACACGATAAAAAAATATATGAACATGGAGAACAGGACCTGTGTTTTAAATATTTGGTATATTAAATGACATTTAGAAATGTTATCGCGGAAGTCTCGGACCAAAATGCAGGATCTGCGGCGCGTTTCTTCTTGGAAGCCGAAAAAGGAGAAAAAATCTATCCTCGCTCGAAGTAAAAGTGAAGGCGGTACAGAATGCTGTATGCCTGTAGATTTAAGGCTACCTGGCCCAGGTCCACCTATGGTTCCAAGTAAGTTTGTCACATAAATTTTGTTCTTTTTTTTTTTTTCTAAACTGCTGTGGGTTTGAATCCTGCCAAGGACTCAGTGACTATAATAGTTAAGTGCTTGGGTATGTATCTTTTACTGACCTGAGTAAATTTATGCACCTGACACAAATAGTAAACATATGTTTTGACTTATAATCTAAATTCATACCTGAAACTTTATTGTGTTAATGTGGAATTCTCAATTGAATTTAAATTGGCTTTCCTTAAAATGTGTTTTTAATTCTCAAATTCTGACCTAGTTTTAGTAATTTTGACTATTTTAGTAATTCAAAAATTGTCATAAAAACAATCCCAGTACAGATAAAGTCCATATGCTATCTTAAATTCCAGATAAAATATTTTTCCATATGTTGAAGTGTTGAATAATTACTCTAGTAAAATGTTTACATTTAGATGTTTTGGGCTTGACATTTGACTGTACAAGTATCATTATATGGTCTCTTCAAAAAGGATTACATTAGACAAATATTTTATTTCGGCTTTGTTAAGTTTTAGACCTGTATTATTAAGGAATTCACCATTCTAAATCAGAACTGTAAATATTTTCACCATTATGTACATTCTGTTGAGAATTTAGAAATTCTGTAACAAGGGCAGTGACTTAATAAGTATAAAATGCTTTAAAAAAAATATCAGAAATAGATTTCATGGAATTTAATATGAAAACCATATTGTTATTTATGGTATATAATAAAAGGCACATAACTATATAGAGACCATTTCCTGTCTATAAATATATGTTAAGATTTCCCACCCCTTAAATAAAGATGAACTTTATAGGTAATTTTATAATAAGAGAGTGTTAATTTGATAGAGGTTCATAGGAAAGACTGGACTTGCCTAACTGTGTTACCTCTAAATAAAATTATTATTAGTATGACTATGCGGAGAGACACACAGGCATGAGTATCGGACCTGGGAAGAAAAAATATGAACAGATTGATAAAAAAACCTGTGTTCATCTTAAAATTGTCAATAAAACAAAAACAAAAAGGAAATAATGACCCCCTTTAAAAATATACTATAAGTTAAGATAAATTTATCTTAACTTACAGTATAGTATGTTTTTAAAGGGGGTCATTATTTGCATTTTTTTTGTTTTTTTTTACACTTTTAAGATGAACACAGGTTTTTATTATCAATCTGGTCATATTTTTTTCTTCCCAGCTCCGCTACTCGTGCCTGTGGAGAGACAGGCACAAATGGTCTTGCACCACCATGCAAACCCTATATAGGAAATCCCTCCCCCTTCTTCTGTTTAAATGACAAGATTGAGGATCTTTAAGTTTGAGGTGTTTTTTTTCTCTCTCTAACTATTGTAATGTAAATGATTACTGACTGACTTTCAGTTTGACAGCATAAACTAGATACAGAAACATAAATAAGAAATAACTAACACACTTAACCAACTTGGACAAGTCCGAAAATATTACTAAAGGATAATTAATTGACTTTACCAAAAAGAAAAAAAAAAGAATAAATAACTGACTACCACCATGAGATAGACAGACAAAATATGGATAACTGACTGACTTTTACCACCTGCATCTACAAGGAAAATATGGATAAAAGATAACTGACTGACTTTACCACCTGTGTCTACACAGGAAAATATGGATAAAAGATAACTGGCTGACTTAACCACCTGTGTCTAAACAGGAAAATATGGATAAAAGATAACTGGCTGACTTAACCACCTGTGTCTAAACAGGAAAATATGGATAAAAGATAACTGACTGACTTTACCACCTGTGTTTGCACAGGAAAATATGGATAAAACATAACTGGCTGACTTTACCACCTGTGTCTAAACAGGAAAATATGGATAAACGATAACTGACTGACTTTACCACCTGTGTCTACACAGGAAAGTATGGATAAAATATAACTGACTGACTTTACCACCTGTGTTTACACAGAAAAATATGGATAAAAAAGAACTAACTGACTTTACCACCTGGCTCTACACAAGAAAATGTAGATAAAGGATAATTGGCTTTACCACCAGCAACTACACAGGAAAATATGGGTGAAAGATAATTGACAGAATTTACCCCCCAGCAACTTAGGGAACACAGGAAAGTATGTATTAATGATAACTGACTGACTTTACCCCCTGTATCTATACAGGAAAATATGGATAAATGATAACTGACTGACTTTACCACCTGGGTCTACACAGGAAATATAGATAAAATATATCTTACTTTACCCCCTGTATCTACACAGGAAAATATGTATTAATAATAACTGTCTGACTAAACCATCTGGGTCTACACAGGAAAATGTTGATAAAAGATAACTAACTTTACCCCCTGTATCTACACAGGAAAATTTGTATTAATAATAACTGACTGGCTTTACCCACTGTATCAACACAGGAAAGTATGTGTTAATGATAACTCACTGACTTTACCACTAGTATATGAATTAATGATAACTCACTGACTTTACCAACATAGACTACTATAAATCCTGATTAGCTTTACCATGCAGTTTGATAGAATAAAATTTATCATTATAAGTTATATTTTTATTGCACAATTTGCAATATTTTTATTGCACAATTTGCAGTTACACCATTGTTATTACAACCTTCAACTTTAATCTGGCTTATAAAATTAGTTTTACTATAATTTTCACAAGTTATAACTAACAGGGCAGTAAAGGGTTAAGTCATTATATAATGTAATAGGAGTTAATCTTTACTGCACTAATGTGGTGAAATGTTATTTCAAATATCTTCTGCAAATACCTATTTGTAACATTACAATTAACATAATTATCAACGAATATTAACTACCAGTATAACAATTGACCTCAAATGATTTGTGGTTAGAATCCCACTAGGGACATCAGATTCTCTCATGTTAGGAAACTATACTAAGCTGAAAGCTATGTGATGGCAGATACCTTACCGGTGGCTGAAATAATACACAGAGATGCATCAGAATCAGAGTTCTTCTGGTTTTTTGTTTGTTTTTTCTTTCTCCATTTGGCCAGAAACAGTCTTGTGCAACTTTAACCTTTTGTCAGCTGGCGGTAACTGAATCTAACCTTGCGATCAGTGCAGACCAATATTATCCAGCACTTTCTTGCTATCTTACCTCATTGTCTGTTGAATCAGTCGGTACTTATTAAAATTTCCCCCCATATAAGCTGAATGGTTTTGTCCAGTTTGAAATATGGATGAATCTATTTGAGCCATGTCATGACAAAACCAACATAATGGGTTTGCGACCAGCATGGATCCAGACCAGCCTGCGCATCCGCGCAGTCTGATCAGGATCCATGCTGTTCGCTATCAATTTCTCTACTTGTTATAGGGTTTGTAAGCCATTATGTTGGTTTTGTCGTGACGCGGCTCATATTTTAAGATATTAAGTTTGGAACGATGAAACCTTGAGTGGAAAAAAAAATTCTATGACAGCAAGTGTGATGTAACAAACACTTCATGTGACACTCATTTGTTAGTAGAAATATTTGTTATTAGTAGCATTTGTTTTGTTAATGATTTCCTATATCAGTTTTCATTCTAATAATTTCAAGTACTTTTACTATAATACAATGCTCAGTTATTACATACAAATTGTAGTCCTTCTTCTGTCATTTTTTTTTGTATGGTAATTTTAAGTGAGCATTGAAAATATGTTAATTGAAACAAATTTCAATATCAAAGTTGAAAATGATCAATTTAATTTTTTTTCTTTTGAAATGATATAATATTGTCAGAGTATATTCCTGTTTATAAATAAACAACAATGAAAAATAAATTTTAAAGCACATCACGGAATATATTTTTTTTCTTTTCAGAATATTAATATTTAAACTTCTCAAACAGTGTACTTGGATTTGTTTTGACAGAAGATATATTTTACTTTGTATTTAAAAAAAAAAAAAAAAAAATCCGAAAAAAAATAATTTTGAAATATATTTACAATGGCTATCATTTTCAAGTGAAGGACACATTTTTATATCCCTATAATAATCTTAAAACCATTTAGACATAATTTGTACGTCAGTCCATTTGTTATGTCTTTAAAATGATATGGTCTCATTTTTATATAATTGACAGTTTCCATTTTCGTGATTTGACACACATATAATGATTGTTATTAAACCGCGTTTTCAAATAATTTCAAATATTTTGATTTTGTTTCAGCTATTGATTTATAGATTTATGTCTATCCTTGATAAAAAGAGAGAAAATTGGGTTATCGTGTACGTTTCATTAATTTTCATTTTCGTTTTTGAATGTAAAATTAAGAAAACTAGCAACATAACAGTCTCTGTCAAATATTTAACACCTGTTTACAATTAATATGATTTGTCTCATTAAAAATCATTAAGTATAAAAAAATTTAGATTTTGTATTTCTTAATAACCTTAACCAGGCAAATGTCTTTGATCTTTAATTTTGGACAAAACCATTCATTATTTTTACCAGAAAAAATTTCAAAGTATGTACTGACAGAATAGCAAACTGTGCAGACCTGAGGGTCAAACTGCACGGATATGACGGCCGGCCAACTGGTTACATTGATTTAGTCGCTGCCAGCTGGCTTAAGGTTAAACTACTACAACTTAATTAGCTTGATGGTCTATATTTAGTTCAGAATATATAGCGTACACTTTGTTAAAAGTTTGTCAAACAAGAAACGTCTCCAGTCAGTTTTTCTCCACCACCGACTTTAAAGTGAATTTAAGTAAAGAAGTTGACATGATTTGTGCTTGTGGGGAAAACATTTGATAAATATAGTGTTATTGCCATTATGTTTTTTATATTTCATTCAAAAAGAAAATGCAATAATTTTATGCTCTGAAGATTAGAAGAATTTATCTTCCTAAGAAAATCACTAACAGAATATTTCACCGACATTTCCGAAAAGTACATTAAAAAAAACCCATAATGATAAAAGATTGGTATGTAAATATGCCAAGAGTTTTGTATGATATTTGAAAATTGAATTTGCTAGAATTAATGTTTAAGATTATTCTTAATGGTGTCGAATTATGAAAGTGCTAAATTTGTTACAACTTGAGTCAGTGATAAATCTCGAAAGCTCTCTCACGTAATTCACGTGATTCGTAATTCACAACTATAAGTAGGATAAATTTGCATGATGAAAATGATGCCAGCGGTTTAAGTGGCTAGACACCTGGCAAAGAAGGTAGCGTATAAGGGTTTAATCCCCCATCCCCCTCATAATATGGTTTTCAATTATTTGATTCTTGTTAAATGAGATTTTAAACAGGTACCTGCATGACTGTGATATAACCGAAAAATTAGGAAAATCAACTCGGAATTTCTCTGGAAATTTAAACGTTTTGCAAAAATCATGCAGCTTATTTAAAAGAGAAAGTTGTTGCAAGATACTTTTTAATTTCTGTTAATTTCAACCTGGCTAAAGTTGTACATTTGAAAGTTTGATCAAATTATAAAATGGTGTTGATGTTTTTTAAAACCAAAGCATAAGGAACCCATTAAAAAGTCAGATTATCTGCTTTTTTTATGAATTAAACAAAACAAAAATGCATATATTTCTTTATTTCCTCCAGTTTTGAAGAGTACAATGATATATATATATATTTGTATGTTTACAGGAAAAGTACAAAGTACAATGACTATAACAATGTTAAATAATGTGAAGAGACATTTTCATTTTTCTTCCCTGCAATCAGTAAAAATAACAAATTGCAATAACCTTTGAATTTCAGTGTGATTTGTTTTTTAAAATCAATTTCAAGAACAACAGCAGAAAACTTAATTGGGAAAAAAAATTCTCTCATGATATTACAAGATTTGACATTTTTCACTGCTATTTTCATCTTTAACACCAATGAACTTTACTAACCTTTACATAAGAAACTGTCCCATGTTATCTTAAGATGTTTGGATTTAGAGTTTCTGTGGCCGAATTCGTGGTTATGGTCAAAAATCTAACGGGGGTTTAAAATTATAAGAGGAAGTTTAAAATGAGTTATCGGCAATATAAAGACTCAGGTCAGGTAATGCGTCAAAATGTGCTGGCTGATCTTGGTAAGCTGCCTGCTCGAACATGGGTAGAATCAGTTGTTGCTTGCAGACTTAGAGACTTAATAAAAATAATTAGCCGCGCCATGACAAAACCAACATGATGGGTTTGCGACCAGCATGGATCCAGACCAGCCTGTGCATCCGCGCAGTCTGATCAGGATCCATGCTGTTCCCTTACATACTCTATAACAAGTAGAGAAACAGCGAACAGCATGGATCCTGATCAGTCTGCGCAGATGCGCAGGCTGGTCTGGATCCATGCTGGTCGCAAACCCATTATGTTGGTTTTGTCATGGCGCAGCTCAAATGTTCCTTATGTCATTTTAAATTTCATGTTTTATTAGCTTATCTGCTTCGAAGAAAAAGTCAAGCTTATTATGATATATGATCCTGCCATTGTTGTCGTGCAAAAACTTTAATGTAGTCCATTATTAATTATCCTCTTATCAACATGAAAATTTGAAAACTTGCTTATCATGATTAGACAAGGGGCATAATTCTGAAAGCAATATTTTTGGTTACGCCCCTTTTTAACTTGAATTGTTTTATCAGACCAGCATTATCACGGCATGCGGTGCTCTTGGTTTGCCTTAATACTCCACACACCAGGAAGATCAAGAGTACAGAATTAAATTATCTATCTCAGTTTAAAGCAGCAGATAAGTAAAATAAATCTTCTAAACATAAAACTTCGGAAAAAAATGTGTTAAATGATTAAATCAGTGTATTGGTCTACAATGGGCACATTTCAATAAAAAACTGTAGAAATGTATCATTTGGATATTCTGATAACATATAACTTGAAAAAAAAATGTTGATCAAATTCTTTGTAATCAAAAAAAAAATAGTATGAACATTAATTTTATATGATGAATAATAAATAATATTTTTTTATCGTATGTAAGACATAATATTGGATATGATCCACAAGAACTCCAATTTATAAATTTTTTCATACTATCAATGTATTATTTTTTAATTACAGACATTCCTTATAACCAAATTCACTTAATATAACCCTTTTTTACAAATTGAATAAACTTTAAATTTTCCCAAAATTGGAAAATAATTTTAAGTCCGTGCTGCTTTATAAACACATCAAATGCAATATTTGGAAAATATTAAATTTGAAAACTGCAGGGAAATCTTAAAGATAAACCAAATATTCTGTATAGGAAGATTGATATATTTTCACAATATTATCTGGGTACACTGAGCAAAAAATGGACGAAATAGAAATTTATGTTTTATATGAAATTGCCATGGAAACCAATGCAAGAAATTGTTAGACAGTGGTCTATAAGGAATATGATCAGATTTGACGATTGCACATGAGGCTTGTAGAAAAGTTGTAGAGACGAAAATAGGAGAATATTGTAAGATTTGGTACGATTTTTGTATATTATTAGCTTTACAAAATTTCTATAGTTTATATGGCTCAATAGCTAACATAATTTTTAGCAGTAATTTTGTATAATCTTTATTTTTATATGGCTCAATAGGTAATATATAGCAGTACTTGTCTATGACCATTTATTTTAAAGGTGCATGGCTCAATTGCTAATATATTATAGAAGAAATTGTCTATGACAATTTTTATAGGTTATATGGCTCAATAGGTAATATATAGCAGTACTTGTCTATGACCATTTATTTTAAAGGTGCATGGCTCAATTGCTAATATATTATAGAAGAAATTGTCTATGACAATTTTTATAGGTTATATGGCTCAATAAGTAATATATACCAATACCTGTCTATGACCATTTATTTTATAGGTTATATGGCTCAATAGCTAATATATTATAGAAGTAAAAGACAATTTTTATAGGTTATATGGCTAAATAAGTAATATATAGCATGACTTGTCTATGGCCATTTATTTTATAGGTTATATAGCTCAATAGCTAATATATAGCAGTAATTGCCTATGACCATTTATTTCTATAGAATAATTTATATGGCTCAATAATTAATATATAGCAGTAATTGCCTTATAATGACCATTATATGTATTTCACTGCCATATATCCAGTAAGTTTAAAGGCACATTAAGCATCAGAGATGAATGCATTTTTTTTCTTCCTAAAGGGTAAACATATTTTGTGTACTGTATTAATAATGGATTTCCAGCATGCATGCTTTATTTGAATGATTATCACCTAAAGAAAAGAGTAATTAGTGTGCAATAATTTGTCATAAAAGTAGCAAATTGTAAAAACAAAGTACATGTAGTATTTTGACTTCTGTACAAAATACTGAAACACCATAACAGCACTTATTTCCAAAATGCAAAAAATTTTGCAACAAGGGGTTTAGATTTTAAAAATAGGCCCAAAGGTAACTGAAAAAAAATGGGGGGTTTTTTAAAAAAGAAGAATTGAAAATTTTTGGGGTTAATGGGGTTTCAATTATAGTAATACTGCCTAGGTGATTTTTTTTGATTACTTATTTTTAAAATTTTTCATTAAAACTTTTTCGCAGCTTTTTTAAAGTCGAAAATTTAATCAAACACTGTAGTCCAAAGAAAGCTGCAATTTTCTACTACATGCAGTATTTAAAAAAGCCCGATTTTGAGCTGCTTTTTTAATACATTCTATAAAATAAAAATTTGTAAAGGGGAAAAATTTATAAAAAGCCAAAATCTTTAAAAACCCCCAAAAGATCAACCTTTAAATAATTTATTTAGTTTCCGTACTTTTTTGGGGCCCTAGTTATTTCCCTTATGGGTCAATTTAAAATTCAGTGTCCTTTAAATTGTATCAAGACTCTCATAAAAGTTAAATGCATAAATTATGGTACGGGGTGACTTTCTGTATCGTCCCGTCCCCTTCAGTTCCTTCTGCATTGGTATCAAAGTTGCATAACATAACAGTTTAAATATATAAATATGTAAAAACCCCCTTATGTTGCTTTCTTATTCAATGTCCTGAAATGCTATCAAAGTCGCACAAAAGTTTATACATAAATATGCTGTATGTCCTCTTATGTTCTTTTCACATTCAGTGATCAAAATATACTGTATGTGACTTAATTAACATCCCCTTACTATCGTCCTTGGTAGATGACATCATCATGGAAGGGCACCTGTGGTCTTCCTCCACCAATTTAAAGCTGGAAAGTTGCCATATGACCAATTCTGTGTCGGTGTGACGTAAAACCTAATCAAACAAACAAACAAAGATGACATCATAATGTTTGACAAGATTATAGATAATTAATTATCATATTATCAAAGTGCTAGTAATATCTTTACTCATTTAAACAATATTTCAAGTGAAAAACAATTATCTTTTATTGACACACCTATAGTTTATATAATGCTAACATTTAGCGCATCTATGCACCATTATGTTTGTACAGTGCAAAGATGTCATGTCAAAATAAATGCATTGCCTTGCAAAATC
This sequence comes from Ruditapes philippinarum, assembly GCF_026571515.1. Classification (NCBI taxonomy): domain Eukaryota; kingdom Metazoa; phylum Mollusca; class Bivalvia; order Venerida; family Veneridae; genus Ruditapes; species Ruditapes philippinarum. The sequence continues at coordinate 26,000 of NW_026856716.1, forward strand.
ATTTTCACAGAGTCCCAAAAGCGGCACGTGTATGAACTGATTTTATTTGCTAGATGTAATAGAGGGAAGATATACATCAGCTAGGTTTTCACGGTGACATACCTGATAAATAAGATCTCATCCAATATTAAGCAGAAGCTATCAGTTTTATGGAGAAAAACAAAAGTTGCTTTAAATTATTCATGAACAATATTGAGAGTAATTGGGAAGTTTGTCAGAGAGCACATTGGCCCCAGGGATGTTTTGTAATACTGTTTTATACACATTAGCAGAAACCTATTTGATTTTATCATCCATTGAAACCCAGTGAATTTGAAAGTTGTTATTGAAAACTGATGATGTAGGTAATATTGAAATGTTTTGTTTGTATTTTGATTCTAAACAAATGATTGGTTTGTGTAAACAAATGATTGGTTTGTGTTCTGATAAAAGTATATACTGTATCACATAAACATGATTGGTTTTCATTGATGCTATAGACATGATTGGTTTTCAATGATGCTGTAGATATGATTGGTTTTCAATGATGCTGTAAACATGATTGGTTTTGAATTATGCTGTAAACATGATTGGTTTTCAATGATGCTGTAGATATGATTGGTTTTCAATGATGCTGTAAACATAATTGGTTTTCAATGATGCTGTAAACATGATTGGTTTTCAATGATGCTGTAGATATGATTGGTTTTCAATGATGCTGTAAACATGATTGTTTTTCAATGATGCTGTAGACATGATTGGTTTTCAATGATGCTGTAAGGTGTTTTGATCATAACTGATGCTTTATCTGCTGGTTTTAAGTAATGGATTGGTCTTGTTGCAGGTTGGCATGGCTCTGAAACTGTGGCAAAAGCTTTCACACCCTGTTAAAATCATATTGTGACTTTCTAATTGGGACTCGATCTCCAAGTTTATATGGGACTTTTACAGAATTATATTGGGACTTACCAAGATTATATATATAATTTTATATTTATTGGGACATTACAAAATTATATTGGGACTTTCCAAGATTATATTTATTGGGACTTTACAAAATTGTATTGGGACTTTCCAAGTTTATATTGGGACTTTCCAAGATTATATTTATTGGGACTTTCCAAGATTGTATTGATTGGGACCTTTAATCTTGTATTTTTGTGAGCTGTCTTAAATATTTTTTATGCTCCCCGAGGGTGAACAAATAGTCGCCGCTTTGTCCATCAGTGTCCGCTTTTCTTGTCCAGGACATCACTTTGAAACAACAAGAGGTATCAACATGAAAATTTGTAGGTAGATAGATCTCATTGAGTAGGTGTGCAGTGCACAAGAACCCTAACTCTGTCTTGCTTAATTTTGGAGTTATTGCCCTTTGTTCATTTTGACACTTTGAACTTTGTCTGGGACAATTTACTCTTTAAATAATAAGAGATATCAACATGAAACTTTGTAGGTAGATAGGTCTCATTGGGTAGAAGTGCAATGCTAAAGAACCTTAACACAGCCTTGTCTAATTTTGGAGTTATTTCCCTTTGTTTATTTTTACTTTTAGACTTTTTTCCAGGACATAACTCTGAAACTATAGGAGATATCATCAAGAAACTTTATAGATAGATAGATCTCATTGAATAGAAGTGCAGTGCAAAAAACCATAACTCTGCCTTGTCTAATTTTGGAGTTTTTGCCCTTTGTTCATTTTTTATACTTTCCTGTTGGGGAGCATCACCCGGTTCAACCGGTTCTTGTTCATTTTTGTCTTGTGAAGAAGTTCTTAAAATGAAGCATTTAGTGCTGTTTATGTAACTTGATGTAAAATAATTGATGATCTCGCAATTAAATAACATAAATGTTTAAAAAAGAATAATTATTAAGAATATTAATAAAATATATATATAGAGCATAAGGCCTAAAGGCTATTTTCACAAGGTCAGGTCATTGTATCAATTAAGTATTGAATTATATAACTATTATTATCAGAAGGAAAAGAATGTGGACTTTTATTGAATAATTGACAGGAGAATTAACAAGTTTTTTATTGACTTGTCATTTACAAGTAGGGTTAATCAAAGGTGTAAATTAAGACATTGTAAGTGCAGGAAATTATTGTCACTATATATATATGTACATACTGGTGTATAATTACAAATGTTAGAAACAAGTTTAAATGTTACTGCAGATGTTAAACAGTCAGGTTTAAGTGAGTGTTTTGAATTCGTTGGTTTTCTGTAGAATTTTTTATTTGAGGATATCTGATTAACAATTTTACCAGGTTATGGAGCTTTAATTCACAAACCCTAGGATAATTATGGCAAGTGACGTTTTGTTTGGATATTTTTAGTCCTTTCTAGTTTATATTGTGTATTTGATTTTTTAGTCCCCTACCGGTTTACCGGAGGGGACTTTAGGTTTACCCTCCGTCCGTCTGTCTGTCTGTCTGTCAGTCCGTCTGTCTGTCCGTCCACAAAACTGGATCTCGCGATAACGCAAAAAGTTATGAAAATATTTTAATGAAACTTGATATATAGATAGATGGAAGTATGGAGATTATGCACATCTTTTTCTTTTCTTCCTTTGTTGAAAATTCTGGTTGCTATGGCAACAAATAGACAGAAAATATGGCAAATTTTACACAGAACCTGGATCCCGCGATAACGCAAAAAGTACTGAAAATATTTTTATGAAACTTGATATATGGATAGATGGCAGTATGGAGATTATGCACGTCTTTTTCTTTTCTTCCTATGTTGAAAATTCTGGTTGCTATGGCAACAAATAGACTGAAAATATGGCAAATTTTACACATAACCTGGATCCAGTGATAACACAAAAAGTACTGAAAATATGTTTATGAAACTTGACATATGGGTAGATGGCAGTATAGAAATTATGCACATCCTTTTTTTATCTTCCTATGTTGAAAATTCTGGTTGCTATGGCAACAAATAGACTGAATTTCAAGATTTCTGATTCTAGTTTTTAAGTTTTTGTGCCCCCACGTTACTGGCGGGCATTTAGATTTACCCTTGTCCGTCCTTCCGTCCGTCCGTCCGACCGTTCACTTTTGTGTCGCACATAACTCAAAAAGTATTTACCCTAGAGTCATGAAACTTTACAGGAATGTTGATCAGCATGTGTAGTTGTGCACCTGGGTATTTTCGTCTGGATATTTTTAGTATTTTCAGAGTTATTGCCCTTGACTTAGTAAAATTTTGCAATTTTCAACTTGTGTCGCATATAACTCAAAAAGTATTTACCCTAGAGTCATGAAACTTTACAGGAATGTTGATCAGCATGTGTAGTTGTGCACCTGGGTATTTTCGTCTGGATATTTTTAGTATTTTCAGAGTTATTGCCCTTGACTTAGTAAAATTTTGCAATTTTCAACTTGTGTCGCATATAACTCAAAAATTATTGACCTAGAGTCATGAAACTTTACAGGAATGTTGATCAGCATGTGTTGTTGTGCACCTGGGTATTTTCGTGTGGATATTTTAAGTATTGTCAGAGTTATTGCCCTTGACTTAGTAAAATTTTGCAATTTTCAACATGTGTCGCAAGTAACTGAAAAAGTATTTGACTAGAGTCATGTAACTTTACAGGAATATTGATCAGCATGTGCAGTTGTGCACCAGGTATTTTCGTCTGGATTTATTTAGTACTTTTAGAGTTATTGCCCTTCACTTAGAAAATTTTTTGCAATTTTCAACTTGTGTCTCAAGTTACTGAAAAAGGATTTGACATAGTCATTAAACCTTATGGGCAGGTTGCTCAGCATATTTTGATTTGCACCTGGGGTTTCGCTTTTGGATTTATCCAGTATTTGTAGAGTTATTTCCCTTGACTTAGTAAAAAGATTGACAGAACAGTGGCGCGGTGGGGGCACCCGTTGTCCTATGGACACATTTCTAGTTTCACTATAAGTTCTTTATTTCTTAAGGTATTTTCTTCAAAATTTAAATATAAGTTGCTTGTCATCAACCACATCATATGTGACAAAGTTTACAACTCTAGCACAAAATTTATCAGAATTACCTCCCTTGAACTTAAAATTTTCATGAAAAAAACATTGTTTTTTTTAATAACTTCTTTTTCTGAATGTATCTACTTCAAACTTCATATAAATGTTTCTTATTGTCACTCAACATTTGTGAGTGCTCAATACTCTAGCAAGACTATTTCCAGAATTATGCCCCTTTTGAACTTAGACTTTTTTTTGAGAAATTGGTAATTTTTACTCCAACTTCTTCAATCATGATAGGATTTTAAAAATGTTATATTTTGATAACAGGGATGTTTAAAAAATAACTTTAGAGTGTCCTTCAGTCCATCTGTCTGTACATAAAAACTGTTTCCTGTGATCACTTTTAAAGAACTTTTTCAACAAATTTACTTAAAATAGGAACCTAAGTGAATGGCCAATGGCTAGGGGTGTCATCGATTCAATCGATATCGGTGTATCAACGATCTTTGTTATCCGATTCGATATCGATTCCATTTTTTAAATATCGGATATCGAATGCACATATAATTTCTAGCTAAAGAGACTTCAGCGAACAGGTTTTATAGAACTGACAGACCTGTTTACTGTCGCAAAACATCAAAATAAAAGCGACATATAAAGTTAAGAATGCCAGAACCATTTTTTTTTTAAATTAAAATGGAAATCAATGCCAAAGTTACTTCCCAGTGTCTCTAACGAATGCTGCCTAATTTCGTTGTAATCTCGCACGTCTGCTAAGTGGATGTGTAGAAATGCCAAGAAAAATTTGTCAGTGTTTTTTTGAAACATTTATGATTACAAAATATTAAACATATATAATAATTCAGGTTCTACACACTATAATTTGCCAATTAAACCCGGCCTTATTGTAACTGCATGGACGGGATTTAGCATGATCAGTAATTACGTAATAGCAACAACAACAACTAAAGTAAAATGGAAAAGGCTTTAAACTTTATAGTTACTAGTCATTAGTTTTCATTTATATCTATATGATAAAAAAGAAACAAATTGTTCAGTTTTCATAGTTTATCTTTTTTGCATTTGTCTATATATAACTGCTTTGTCAGTGTCCTTAGGAAACATTTAAAAAGACTTGAAAGCTAAAATTTAGCCTGACAATCGATATATCGCTGTATCGCCGATGATTCATTACCGATATATCAATACAAAAATCCTTATCGATGACACCTCTACCAATGGCCCTTCAGAATGTTGCTTGGGCTCTTACCGGTAGGGGACTTATGGATTGCTTGCAATCCTATGATAATTGCTTGTTAATGTTATAATATATCAGATAATGGTTTTTGTTTTGTTTTTGTTTTTTTGCACGGCAATATTTAAGTCATATAGCAACTTTCTAGCTTTACCGGTGAGGAAGACTCCAGGACCTGGAGCCCGTCCTCGTTTTAGGCACCTGAATGGAATCATGGACCTTCTGCAGACTAGCTGGATAGTTAACTCATATCAATAACTTAGTCCATTCAAAAGTAGTTATGGTAATGAATATTAAGTTCAACTGTACCTAAATTGAGTTCATTCATAAAGGAAAACTTACAATGCTATTTCTTGCATGGTCAACACTTGGCAGGGTGTTTCTTTGCTTCTTTTGAGGTGATAAAATAAAACAATTAGCAGGAGTTCTTCTCTTTTTTTGATCTATTTTATTCAGAAGCTTTATGTCCGAATGGATGCAAATAGCAGCTTTTTATAGCATGCAGCTGAGTGATCGAGAGTGGTTGCCATAGATGATGAAACAAACATGTTTGTTGACTTATGGAACCAATCAGATGTTCTCTAACAACCTATGATCTTAGTTTGGTACATGATACAGAATATGTTCCACATGTCAACAAATTTTCACCTTGGGGATGAACAGTTCAGGATGTAAAAAATACTATCTTTGAAAATACTAGGAAAAAAGATGTTTGGTTGATGTAAAAAAAAAACATAAGAAAAAATACTGCACAATATTGTAACAGTGTATATGTCTAGGTAAAGCTAGTGCATTTAGAAAAACCTTGTATTTTTTTAAAAGAAAAAATAAAATTTTGAAGAAAAAAAAAATGAAATATGTTTTATTTGTGTCTTGAGATAAACGACATTTTTTGCAAGCTCATTGAAAAAATCTAGTTCTCAGGACCCTTACTTATTTACTTGGTGAAAGAATAACAGTTATCCCCCTTTATTAGTTGCATAGGATAAATTAGTGGCCTTAGACTGTAACCATTTTTGCTGGTCGAAACCAGTTTAAGATCCCATTTAAAATCGTTCATTAAATTTTTGATTTAGATTTTCAGTTCCATTCATTTATGCTCTTGTTTGTCACAGTGATTTTTTTTTCCATTAAGAACAATGGAGGTTTTTGTTCCGCAAAGAATAATAAATAAATTTTTATTCCATTAAGAATACAGATTTTTTTCCCTATAAAAGAAATAGTAAAAGTGATGTATTAAAATTGTTTAAAAATCCAAACTGCAAGAAAAACTAATTTCGTTATTGACTTTAAATTGATCATAAAATCTCTCTATTTCAATGGGGAAAAAAATTATAATGTTTCTTTCTAATTACTGTTATGTGAAATTTATTTCTTGGCGGAACTATTAAAACATTTTAATACAGGAATGAAATGTGATGATAATGTTTTATAAAGGCTTATTTTTACTTCCCTAGAATTAGACTATTAGGTTATTGGGTAATAATAGATTTTATTGCGGTAGAAAAATTTATCGAATTATATATTTTTTGTTAACTTAATGTCGGATGTGATGTTTTTTTATTGGATTTCCTTTTTAACGTCATAAATTTTTCAGAATTTTTATTTTTTTCAATGGGGCTAAGAGTTAAAAGGGGCGGATAAGTGTCACAGTACTCGAAACAAGACAAGTTTGCTTGATCAGAAAGATTTTTTTTTTTTCAGTTTTGGAGTAATTTCAGAGAGAGAGACAAAATGGAAATTAAAGATCAAATTTATTTCTGGAAGGTTGTAAAGAGAAAAAACGAAAAGTTTGCAATTTATAAAATAACAGAAACAGGAACTTGAAACAAATCTTTTTTTATATAATAAAAGTAGTAAACATAATCAACTGGAAAGTTAACTGGGTACTTGTAGGAATTGCTTGGAATAATTAACAAAGTCGTTAGCAGAGCCTGTGCTAATGGGGAAGTGTTAATTGGAACGAAAGGCATCTTGTGTGTTTAAATTTTCTCTCCCTGGTTACTTTCAGATGTTCTGTGACTAGATTGATGGTTTTGAATTAAGACTGAACTCCATATCATGATGTGGACTCGTGAAATAGGAGAAATTGTTCTAGAAATTTTTAAAAAATGAATTTTTTTTTTTTTCCAGAAAATTTAATCACACTGTTATTGCAAGAATTGCATCATTTATTGTGTGTTAATTTGAAAGAGATCATTTATAATAATTTACATAATATTTTAGTATTAGTAAAATTGCAAAATGTCATGTGTCTTTTCTGTAATGCAAAAATAATTATATAAAATTTAAAAAGTGCAAATATAACATGTACTGGTAACAAAGTTGTACTATACTGGGAAACAATATTTGAACAGGGAAAGTTGTGTACTGGGAACAATATAAACTTGGGGTTTTGTGGGAACAATAATGAACTGGGGACATTGTGTACTGGTAACAATATAAACTTGGGACATTGTGTACTGGTAACAATATAAACTTGGGATATTGTGTACTGGTAACAATATAAACTTGGGATATTGTGTACTGGTAACAATATAAACTTGGGACATTGTGTACTGGTAACAATATAAACTTGGGACATTGTGTACTGCTAACAATATAAACTGGGGACATTGTGTACTGGTAACAATACAACTTGGGATATTGTGTACTGGTAACAATATAAACTTGGGATATTGTACACTAAGAACAATATAAACTTGGGATATTGTGTACTGGTAACAATATAAACTTGGGATATTGTGTACTGGTAACAATATAAACTTGGGATATTGTGTACTGGTAACAATATAAACTTGGGATATTGTGTACTAAGAAACAATATAAACTTGGGATATCATGTACTGGTAACAATATAAACTTGGGATATTGTGTACTGGTAACAATATAAACTTGGGATATTATGTACAGGAAACAATATAAACTTGGGATGTTGTGTACTGGAAACAATATAAACTTGGGATGTTGTGTACTTCGAACAATATGAGCTTCTGACATTGTGTACTGGGAGCAATATGAATTGGGGACATTGAATAAAATATAATCATCTTCCTATATAACATAGTTTTTATGATTTTAATTGCACACACTTTTATATTTTCAGGATCAGCATGGAATTTTGATGATGATACAGATTCTACAACATCTTCAGAAACCATGACAACTGGTTCAGATGATGTGTCGGTCAATAAGAGTCCTATGCCACTCTATTATACCACTCCACCTAAAGCGGTAAGTGTTTTCAGCTTGGTTATTCAAAGACTGTTTTGCATTGAAGTATTATTTAGACTTTATCTCAAGAACATTTGCAGGGATTGGATTCAAACTTCACAATGATTTGCTGATTATAAATCTTGAAAATAGAATTTAGTTTTTAACTATACTCCAAGTAACCGGAGTTATGGTCCTTGAAAAAAACTTGGACATTTCATGCAGTTTAATGTTTTGAACAATTGTCACAATTGCTGGTCAGTGGACAAGACCTATTACTCTTATAATATATTGTTTTAAGTAATGATTCCCCTTTGTGTTTGTAGAAATTTTGTTATGATTCTTGTATTACTGAATAGTTGAGCAAACTTCTCTGGGACAACTCTTGTTGTTGTTGTTTTTTGCTTTTTCTTCACATTTCTGTTGTTACAGTTATATTTTTGAAGCTTAATTAATACTGAAAAATATTATTAATCTTAAACATGTTCAAACTTCAAACCTTAAATGTTCTATTATCTTAGTTTAATAAGGCCATAAAAAATGAGAATATAACATCCTTTGATTTAAACAGAAAGAAAGGATTTCAAAGTCTTTTTGTTTGTTTTTTTTTCTTTAAATAAAGCACACATAATTGTGCTGATGCTAAAGATTTAAGGGGTATATTGTTGTTAAGAAAACTGGGGAGTTTAATTAAGGAATGTATTTTCCATGAAAATGATGTATAAATTACCTAATTTATTAATTTTTCTTGCTTGGCATTTAAATGCACTGATTTTTTTTGATTTTTTTTTTTCTTTTTAATAATGAAACAAGAGTTTCTTGTTTTCAAGTTGATCTGTTTCAAAGCCAAATGCCATGACTTGGTAAAAAGAAGTTAGTTTATGATTTTCGGATATTTGCCCTGGTAAATAATGGTGATATTGACATTTAGAACATTCAGTCTTAAGGGAATATCAGTAATTGTAAAGAGAACCAACTATAGCCCAGAAAGTATATAAATCATTCCTTAATTGAACATACTGATACTCCCGGGGCTTGAACAAAGGTCAAATGTTCTTCACCAGTAAATCTGTTAGGAAATAAAACATTAGTACAATTATTTAAGTGTGATTGTCTGTTAGTCCTCATTTGGTAGGCATAAAGTTATTTGTTGTCTGCTGGAGGCTTCACATACGCTGATTGGTTTAATAATTAATGTGGATAAATGTGGATTTACTCTTTTCTCCACCTTTGCTGATGTGTCCCAAATTTCCAAAATGTAACAAAATGTAACAAAATGTACCATCATACACCTATCTTTTTGGGTCAGTCTACATTTTTATGCTCCTTGAAAAACTTTTGGGAGTATAATTATAGTAACCATCTTGTCCTTCCATACTTTTACAACTTCATTTAATGACCAATATTGCTTCCATATTTTGAAATATCTTAGAGGGTTTTCTTACTTTGGTTGAAGTTTTAGGTCATTGGGGTCAAGGTCTGGACGAAACCATTAATTGTTTTTAGGCATTTCAAAATATTAAGTCACTGAATAGCAAACTGGATGTGCTTTCTGATCTTGGTCTGCACTGGTCGTTTGGGTAAATTTGGTTGCCATCAGCAGGACAAAGGTTGATTGGTTAAATGAATATCTTCCAATTGAGTGAAAGCTCATATTGTACAATTAACAGTATAAGTACAAATGTCATTCTAAATAGAGGAAGTTTTCAGAAATCCCCAGACAACAATGTTACTGTCTGATAGTTAACAGTTAACACTGCTCTATTGCTCTTTCATGACTTCGGAAAGACATTTCTTTAAATATATTATCACTATTTGAGACAATTTTTTTTTACAATTTCTAGCAGAAATATTCATACTTTTGAATGTGTAGGTCAGGACTGTTACATTAAGATAATATACGCCTCCGTGGTCGAGGGGTTAGAGTCGATGACTACTAATCCAGTTACCTCTCTGGCGTGGGTTCGAACCCCGGGAGATGCTTTGGTAGTTTAGCGCGGAGGAAGATAGTCTAGTACTGGTGTAACTCTCCAGGAACGATGTTTAGGGAACTACCCGCCTATATGACTGAAATACTGTTGGGAAAAGGCGTAAAATGAAACAAACATTAAGATAATTTTAGCACATGAGTGTGTGAACATAACATAATGTAAAATAAAATCAGCATAGAGGAAACCAGATAAAGTATACAAATAGTAGAATTTGATCATGTAGCAGAGTGGTTAATGCATCAGACTAGTAACCTATGATTGCTGACCATGTTGGTTCAAACCCCATCTGAGAGGCAAGTTATTGTTTCCTAATTGTCATAGAAACTTCACTCTTATTGCTCATTACTGGTTGGTCCCAGGAATGCAGATCTGAGAGTGGTGTCTTTAAGCTTATAGCTTCCCACACAATCAAACTAAAATAAATTCTGTAAATAAAAGGTGTCCATTCTACATAATATTATATAAACACAGTGGAAACAAGACCCATATAGGTTGAGGAATTTAGGGGCCATTTTAAAATTGTGTTCTGATGTTTGAAGATGTTCATCGCTGAACTAAAAGAAGATTGCATACTCAAGTTTAAAGATTTCTGTGGTTTAAAGTTTGTAGATTTCTGTGCTTTTGTTTGAAGATTTTGCTCAAGTTTAAGGATTGTCTGTGTTCAAGATTGAAGCTCTAGTTAAAAGATTGTGTTTAAACATGTGTTTAGTTATTCTGAGATCAAGATCTCAGTTATTGATGGTGCTTGAGTAAAAAAGACAAACACTTAAAGCACTAGAAGAAATTCATATGCATGAAGAGGGTATTTTTTCCATGATTTGAGGAGAATGTTAAAGGCTTCTTCTGTAAAAATATCACAGATATAGTTGATACTGCAGCCTGAATTCATATAAATGCACAGGGGAATTGTGTCGTAAATTTTCTCACTTCATACTATAAGGCTGTCTTTAATATCTAGCAAGCTATTCATATGAAGCGTATAATTAACCGGGTCACCTATATTTTTGAATAAATGTTAAAATGAATCCATAATAAAAGTCATTCTGTCATTTATGCATGATTTTATTATTTGGCATTTGCATCTTTTTTCTATAACAATAAATGATATGTTGTGGACACTAGTAATTTAGGCAGTAGTTGTGTATTTTATTTGTGTCTGAAAATAGGTTTGCTTAACTCGTACCGCATTAAATATCTCTTAAATGGACTTGTCCGTCTTTCAATCTGAACAAAACCATTCATTGCTTTTAGGGAAAAATTTAAAAGTAAATACTGACTCACAAGCAAACAGTGCAGACGATAATTATGATTATGCAGACGACTCAAATGTGACAGGTGATCTTGGTCTGCACTGCTCACATTGGTAGAATCAGTTGCTGCTGGCAGGCTATGACCTAAATCACAATGGTATGGGCTTGATCATGGTCAACACATATTTCACTGACTTTATCAATGTTTCTTACCTATGAATAATCATAATGCTTCCTTACATTAACTTTGTCACCATTAGCTACTAATAGATTTTCCCCCCATCTTTTTCAAAGCAAAAATCAAAAAAACTACCAGAAATGGAGACACCTTCCCTTCCAATTGTCAGTGTTATGTTTGACATTACATGTATCGATATGGAAGATTATTATTGGCAAAACATAAGCTTGGGTAATTGTTACGGAGACTGAACATCATTTAAACGTTATTTGTTTTTGCCAAATATGTCCGATTGGCGGTCTGACCTACTTTGTATATAAATGCTGTTATTTGGACTATAGAATTTTTGCTATAAGAAATGGTTTCTGTCTTGACAATCTTGGAGATCTATCAATTCAATGCAAGAGAAAATTGGGGAGAATTTTTGTGATTTATTGTTCACTGGTGTATAGTTACACGAAATAAAGGGGGAGAAAGAAACACATGTGACACTCAGTTGCCCTTTTATTTATGGTAATGTAACAAAGTCCCGCCCCATCCATGAACTGTGCTTTTGTTTGGCAGTAAACATTATTTGGTTAAAGTATTCAAGAGCCATTACTACAGTAAGATGGGTTTTTTTGTATCACCCTGTCACATACAAGATCATTATAAAGACTTACACAGCTTTATTGATGAAGAAATTAGGACTTCAGATGCCCATCTGTGCATTATTTCAGGCACATGTATAACCACTGTTCTTCCATAAACTAGCTTGTTTTATGAGCTTTATCACATGTATGAATCAAATGTCTCTGAAAGGTTTCAAATATCACTTGCAGTGGTGAGGTGCAGGTGATTCAAAGTCATGGAAGTTAACATATTTGTCATTGAGGTAAACCTCAGGTGTCACATGTGTCAGTGACCTTCAGTAGGCTATTCTGATTATTAAATCACCTCATTATCACAAATCAACATCTCCAAGAAATTCTGACCCACAGAATTTAGGGCGGTAAGAAGCATGATGTATTTGACCTTTTTCTCTCTTTGATCCCCTTGTCCTAAATAGGGAGGGGATTATAAGGATTGGGTAAACCGTCTGTCTGTCTGTAAGATTTCAAGTCAGCTTTATAACTTTTAAAGTGCGGGCAAATTTTTAAACACCTTGATCCAAATGATCACTACTATGACACAATGGGCAGAGTGAACAGCCTGGTCATTAGTCCCCACCACTTAAAGGTAAAATATAAAAAGTCAACATTTTGTGTCTGCTCTATAACTTTGGAATTGTTGAAAAAAGTTTTGAAAGTAATTTGGTACAAATGGTCGCCATTATAACATAATGTGAGAATACAACAAAAGGGTCCGCCTGTCACAAGGTCAAGGTCATATTTCAATGTCAAATGTTAAATAGTTCATATTGTCCACACCATAACTCACATGTTAGGAAGGTTTTGCAGTTTAAATACTAGGCAGAAATATCACACCATGTCACAAGGTGCGGTAACTGTGTACAGTACTATAGCCAGGTTTTATCCCCCAAGGTCAAGGTCGTTCAATATTTAAACAAGATTCATGTCCGCTATAGCTGCAGTCCTTCAGTCTGTCTAGAAAAAATGTTAATATTTGCAGACCCAGAATCCAAGTGTGCCTTTGTGTCCTGGTTGAACTACATTTTCACTTCCAGTCAAGCATTGTTTAGACATTCGGAGAGAATTTGTTTATATAAACTGTTGCGGAAGAAAAGAAAATGGTGAAACATTGTAACTGAGTGTTTCCATTGTATTATGATAGAAATTCAATATTTTCTGTTAAATCCAGTTTCTATTGAACGTTCTTGAAGTTTGTTTGTATATGGTCTGACAGCTTAATTGCTTTGCAATTGTTGTCAAAATAAGAATGAAAATATAAGCAGAACAATATTAGACAGTTCTGGAACACACAGCTTGGTTGTTTTATAGCTTGTTCTCAACATAATGTTTGGTTTTTGAGTTGATTTTTTTCATAGGGTATGTTGTAGTTTTCATTGCTTGATTTTGTGTCCGCTCCATAACTTTTAAACTGATGAAAAACATTGAAATAACTTGGCACAAGTGATCACTATTAAGAGGCGAAGTGCAGAGCGCAATATTTGGGTTGCAACCCCCAAGATCGAGGTTACACTTAAAGGTCAAGTGGTAAAAAGTCTACTTTTTGTGTCTGATTCATGACATTTAAACTGCTGCAATGGTTTTAAGATAACTTGGCAGAAATGATCACCATTATGACACCATGTGCAGAACACAACAATAAAGTCAAGTGCTATCCTCAAGGTCAAGGTCACACTCAAAAGGTCCAATGTTAAAACATCTATTTTTCATGTCTATTCTATTATATATAAAAAACTTATTGACAATTCAAAGGTTTTAAAATTACTATGCACAAATGATCCCCACCATGACACAATCTGCAAAGCACAACATCCAAGTAGCTACTCCGTAGTTACATCCAAGGTCAAGGTTATATTTTCTCCATAACTTTTTGACTTAAAGGAAGATTTTAAATAACTTTGCACAAATAATCACCATTATGAGACTATGTGCTTTTGATATGTATGGCACAACATCAAGGTCATGATTGGTTAAAGGTCATGAAGTTCACATTCATGTCCGCTGCGGAAGGGGATGACTGCCTTGTAATCTTTCTCACAACCAGATTCAAGTTTCGCCTTTCTATATAACTAGTCTGGTTTCACCTTTCCTATAATAATTAAAACTTTCTTATAACCAAACTTGCTACACTTTCCTATAACCAGACTGGTTTCACTTTTACTATAACCAGACTGGTTCTCCCTTACCTATAACCAGGCTGGTTCCCTCTTTTTATAATCAGACTGGTTACACCTGTCCTATAACCATACTGGTTTCACTTTTCCTATAACCAGACTTGTTTCACCTTTCCTATAACCAGACTAGTTACCCCTTTCTTGTAACCAGACTGGTTACCAGACTGGTTCCACCTTTGCTATATCCAGACTTGTTTCACCTTTCCAATCAATGGGAATAGATTCTTTAGTTAAGTGTTAATTAGTGACATTAACCTGCAAAGCATATTTCAGAGTAATTAACCACCCAGAACAAATAATTCATTAGTTGCAGTAATCAAAGGTTGAAGTATGAGGGCATTGGGTTAATGTGTCTACAAGGGAAAATATTTCCTTTGAAATTCATCGAAAAATTATGGCATACTAGAATATTTAGAGTGTCTAGTCTAGTAATTAAATTGTATTGAAATGTAAATGAATACTCTCTGAACAAAGGCATTGTTTTACAGGCAGGAGTTGTTCCAATACGTCTGATGGAATTGTTCCATTGGTTGTTTAATTGAACAGTTAATTAATGTCTGCTATTTGATTGACTGATTCTTGAATCTAATCTTGTGATTCTTCAGGGTAGCCAAGCATTTTCATCTTCAATTTGTACCACCATATGCTGTCTAGCTGATAAACATTCCTTTGTAAAGAGATTCTACTAAATGTTTAGCTTTGACATACAAACTGCAATTTCAGCAGTTTCTCTTTATAATGCTGAGCGACTTGATATTGCTTGTTTTTTTGTGCAATGGCAGTTACAGTGTGTTCTTATGTGAATTATTCTGTTTACATAACATGCATGACCTCCCTAATGCTCATCATTTTTAGGGTCATTCTGCTCACCATTTTGAGGGTCATGCTAAAATTACATAATTTTTTAGTTACAGTTCTAGACTGTGACATACACACCTCCCCTTCTATTCAAATTTGTCATTGAATTTCTAAATGTAAATTGCCAATGTGGTAAAGTATCGCATAAATGTGGTATAGTTTCACTTAAATGTGGTATAGTATCACATAAATGTGGTATAGTTTCACTTAAATGTGGTATAGTATCACAAAAATATGGTATAGTATCGTATTAAAATGGTATAGTTTGTCATTGAATTGACTGGAACTATAACAGTCACGTTCCTCTGTTTGGTGCCTAATGTGACTGAGTGAGAAAAATGTACAATCTGACGGGAACTCAAACCAGGTCCTGGGACCATTAAAATACAGTACAATGGCTCTATATCCAGCTGGTAACACATTCTCTCCCTTGAAATGTGAACAGTTGTAGACCATGACAGTTTAATTCAACCCTTAAACTGGTTGATCTTAAAAATGATAGCCTAACTGCTACCAGTTTTGAGCTTGCCCAGTCTGCACTTCCATGCAGTCTGACCGATCAACCTCTATAGTCTGATGATAGCTCAGTTTTGCCTAATCCATTGAAACTATAAGGGGACTGCTAACCCTAATTTAGCAGATAAAAGGTTAATGCATGATGTTATCGTGCCACAATATGGATGTATGATTAGTTTTACTAAAATATTGTATGGTATCACTTAAATATTGTATGGTATCAGTTAAATGTTATATAGTTTCACATAAATCAGTTATTCAATGAGTCTGGCTTCCTGACTTAATTAGCAACTGTAAGGTATATATTTTATGATATATAAATATGTATATGATATATAAATATATATCTGTAATAATAAATGTTAAAAAAAATAATATAACATCTTGCAATCTTGCATTCTCTAGCTCTCAACTCAAGCAATTGTCTTTTTCTTAGTATCAAAACAGAAAGAAAGGACTTTCACATGTAATGAGAAGCCATAAAATAAATATTTAATAGAAAGTGTTGTGAGATTAATTTTTGTCTACAAATCATTTTGAAGAGGAAAATAACAGCTACTTCACAGAAGTGCTCTCTTCTTCAAGAAATCAAATTAAGGAGATTTTTTTATATTTCAGTTTGCTCTATTCATATCTAGACATTTTATTGACACTAGAAGTTTCACTTTATACAATTGATATAATATAAACCATAAGTGTTTTCAATATTGCTGATTGACTTTTTTTCTTGCGCGTCGTGATTCATTCAATGTAAAAACCCAATATCTATATGTTGAAAAATTATACCACTGTTATTAAATGTGAAGGTATTCAATACAAAGATTGTTATCTATCAATAAAGATAGGAATTTTCTACTTTTAGATGTTGCCTAAAATCAATATAATCGCCCTAGGTTTTAATTGGGCAGGTTAAAGCTAACTGGATTGTTTGGATAGTCATTTAAGAGTTGTTCCCCTTGATGCTAGCAATGAAACAGTGTGTATCAAAAACGTTTAGTTAAAGATAGGTTTTGAAATAGAATGCTTAAAGAAAATGTCGGTACTTAATATCAGCAATAGTTTAGTTAGAGCAGAGTTAAATTGTTTAGTCTGACCAAATTTTGATACTGATCAGATGTTTGGGATTCTGAAACCCCTTATACTACTAGTAGACTGTTCCAAATTCAAACCCTGACAGGTCCATTGTACAAATTTAGTACAGTAATAATTAAATTATGAAATTACTTGTACAAAACATGAAAAGGTAATTTTGTTTTGCAGCTAATATTGTTATATGTCTATAATATATCGGTAATCTGACTAAACAGTATATAATTATATGTTTAGTATATATAAACAGTGAGTCATGTACATTTATTGTGGACAAATCAACACCAGCAGAATGACCAAAAGTAAAAAAAAAACTGACCACCACGTAAGTGAAATACGTGAAGTAACGTACATTGATTCATAAAGCCATGAGCAGGTATGATCGGAGTGACATTAATACGCTAATAAAACAATTACCGTAAATAACTGATATACTCCATAAACGGGCGTTTTGGCTTGATATGACGCGCTCCGATGAACAGATTTTTATTAAAATGAGACTGCAACATTTAAAGTTGTAACAAAATATTTATACAATACCGTGATCAATGGGTGATTTTTAGGATGGAATGATATTAAACTGTGATTTTGCACCGAGATTTTTTTTTTATTATTGAACCGGAATGACTTATTAGTATAGAATGAAAACAAAAGTGATAAATATTTATATAACAAAAGGAGAAACAATGGATTTTCATTCTAGGTAGGAAGGTTGATTTGTATCTGGAAAAAGAAAGTATATTATATTGGTGGTAATGTAAAAAACAAAGAAAATGTATTTCTTTTGTAAGAATAGTATTAATAGTAGTTATTGTTTACCTGGATTCATCAATATTAAAGTAATTTATAGAGACTGTGTTCATATTCTAATATGTCATTTTCTTCAAGTATAGTATATTTAATTTTTATTTGTTGTTTATGTTGTAAAATTTGCATTTCTGACAAAACAATTTTATGTTAAGATTTTGTTCCTTGTTGTGTTATTGACAAGAGAGCCGCATCACGACAAAACCAACATAATGGGTTTGCGACCAGCATGGATCCAGAACAGCCAGCGCATCCGGGCAGTCTGATCAGGATCCATGCTGTTCGCTTACAAACCCTATAACAAGTAGAGAAACTGATAGCGAACAGCATGGATCCTGATCAGACTGCGGGGATGCGCAGGCTGGTCTGGATCCATGCTGGTCACAAACCCATTATGTTGGTTTTGTCGTGACGCGGCTCAAATAGTGTTACTTAATTTAAAATTTACATAACATACAAAAAGTATAATGCCCTCATTATTTACATATAAATTGCACACCACACAAAATTGAAAATAAGAATTGGGGAAAAGATTTATAAATAATGTGAATTTCAAAGGCTGTATTTATTACTATTTTCCAACCACATGTTCATATGAAACAGCATAGATTCATGAATTATATAAGGTCAGAACTGAAAAAATCCTGAAATTATAGAGTAAAAGAATTATTTGTCATCATAACAAAAAAAATAAACATTGCAAAATAAAGAATTATCATTACAAAGTTTGGTTTATTGGTTTGTTTTAAATAATTTTAGTGGGAAATTTGATGTTTCATCTTTTTGACTCTTGGCCTGTTCAAGCCTGTGCTTTAGTCAGTAGATTTTGAAACTTTCCCTGGAAATGATTTTGTTAAGATCATAAGATGAACAAGATCATTTCAGGCATTTAGTGTGGCCAAGGGTCTAAAGAATTTCATTTAGACAATCATTTGAAGTCCTCTTTATGATAAGGGTGACCAAGGGACATAACTGTATTCATATTTTATATAGCCATAGGAGTTACCTCCCTTTCAGATCACAGACATTTTGCATGTAAATTTTTGTACATCAGAAGCTATTTCTATTTAAAGTATACACATGTCTGTCTTTTAAGTTTGTCTTACAAGTAGTATGTAAAGGGGATAACAAGAAAAATATTTTTTTTTGCATGAAACAAGGTTTTAGGCATGTGCTAAAAAAACATCTATTGAAGCAGGTTACTATATTTAACTTGATGATTAAAAAATGTCTCTGTTTCTCATTTCAGAACATGACAAGGAATACAGAGGACAAAAAGTGAGTACTTGTTTAGAAAAGCTCAATTTTTATGTGTTCTTGGATGGTGTTTAGGTTTATCAAATAACAATTTTGTTGGGTTTGTTGAAGTTATTTCCAATGTCTATCAATAGTATCAATGGCTAGGAGTGTGTTGTACAAGTATCAATGGTATGGAGAATCTTTTACAGTATCATTGGCTAGGAGATTCTTGTACGTGTATCAATGGCTAGGAGATATTTGTACAAGCATCAGTGGCTAGGAGATTCTCATACAGTATCAATGGCTAGGAGATTCTTGTATAGGAGATTTTCATACAGGTATCAATGGCTAGATGATTCTTGTACAGTATCAATGGCTTGGAGATTCTTGTACAAGTATCAATGGCTAGGAGATTCTTCTACAAGTATCAATGGCTAGAAGATTCTGTACAAGTATCAATGGCTAGGAGATTGTTGTACAGGTATCAATGGCTTGGAGATTCTTGTACAGGTATCAATGGCTAGGTAATTCTTGTACAGAAATCAATGGCTTGGATGATCTTGTATAGGTATCAATGGCTAGGAGATTCTTGTACAAGTATCAATGGCTAGGAGATTCTTCTACAAGTATAAATGGCTAGGAGATTCTTGTACAGGTATCATGGCTAGGTGATTCTTGTAC
This sequence comes from Ruditapes philippinarum, assembly GCF_026571515.1. Classification (NCBI taxonomy): domain Eukaryota; kingdom Metazoa; phylum Mollusca; class Bivalvia; order Venerida; family Veneridae; genus Ruditapes; species Ruditapes philippinarum. The sequence goes on from NW_026856716.1 coordinate 45,820, forward strand.
AAGTATCAATGGCAAGGAGATTTTTATACAGGTATCAATGGCTTGGAGATTCTTGTACAGGTATCAATGGCTTGGAGATTCTTGTACAGGTATCAATGGCTAGGTAATTCTTGTACAGAAATCAATGGCTTGGATGATCTTGTATAGGTATCAATGGCTAGGAGATTCTTGTACAAGTATCAATGGCTAGGAGATCTTCTACAAGTATAAATGGCTAGGAGATTCTTGTACAGGTATCATGGCTAAGTGATTCTTGTACAAGTATCAATGGCAAGGAGATTTTTATACAGGTATCAATTGCTAGGTGAGTCTTGTACACATATAAATGGCTAGGAGATTCTTATACAGGTATCAATAGCTAGGTGATTTTTGTAGTAAATGTATCAATGGCTAGAAGATTCTCATACATGTATCAATGGCTAGAAGATTCTTGTACAAGTATCAATGGCAAAGAGTGTTGTACAAGTATCAATGGCTAGGAGATTATTGTACATGTATCAGTGGCTAGGAGATTGTTGTACAGGTAATAATGGCTAGGAGATTAATGTACACATATCAATGGCTTGGAGATTATTGTACAAGTATCAATGGCTAGGAGATTCTTGTACAAGTAACAGTGGCTAGGAGATTGTTGTACAGGTATCAATGGCTAGGCGATAATTGTAAAGTAAAAATGGCTTGGAGATTCTTGTACAAGTATCAGTGGCTAGGAGATTTTTGTACAGGTATCAATGGCTAGGCGATAATTGTAAAGTAAAAATGGCTTGGAGATTCTTGTACAGGTACCTGGAATGGCTAGAAGATTCTTGTACAAATATCAATTGCTAGGAGATTCTTGTACAGGTATTATTGGCTACAGGTATCAATGGCTGGGAGATTATTGTACAAATATCAGGGACAAGGAGATTTTTGTACAGGTATCAATGGCTTGAAAATTCTTGTACATATAACCAAATATTGGAAATATTTCTAAATAAATAATTTTACAACCGTTACAGATACAATATTTTAACTTCACAAGGGACCAAACAATGTACACATGAAATGTCGACATTACGTCTTGGCTCGTCAAAATCAAATCTTGAGTGGTTTAATTGATCTTAACTCTGTTTAAAATGTTTATATAAAGTTGATAATGCTTTGATTCATACCTATCTATACAAATAACCGAACCTCGGTTCCTCGACCTTTTATTGTGTATTGTTGTGAAATAATATCTCTTTGTTAAGACATTTTATATCCAAAATAGACCCTAAAGGATGATGTTAAAGTTAAAAATTAATAACGCATTAATTACAAGCGTGAATTATAGATTGATTTTTTTTCTCGATTTTTGAATATATGAATTTATAATTTAACGGATAACCAAAAATATCGGGGAAAGTATCAAATATGTTTTTCAGACACTCAAGGTAAGATGTTTATTTTACTGAATTTATAATAATCATTAAAATAAGTGACAATGGATATAAATGACTATTTTAGTTTGTTCTGAAAATATCTCCATACTCTTTGCATATATAGTTGAACTGGTACAATAAATATGTGGAAAAAACAAAAACAACTTAAGTGTAAACATAGGTTTGGCATTTATGTAAGATAATGTTGAGAAAAAAAATGGTTCAAACAGTGGTGATAATTTGAAAAAAAGGATATAACATCACCTTAGTGCAGTATCGTGTTAACTCCTTATATAATATAATAGGAGGTAACATGTTACTGCACTTAGGTGACTATTTATTTATTGTAGATAGGTTTCTGCAAGATGTCACTGTGATAAATTTGTTTTTATTTACACACAACGTTAATCCTAGTAATATTATTATTATGATAACTGTAATTCATTAGTGAGCCACTCCCACACCTGTGCAAGCGAGAGAAAAAAACAACAAAACAAATTTTAATTTTGTGCACAGCACCTATTGAACAGTTTGTTTTGCAGGATGCTTTTACAAGATGCTTAAATAGAAATGTCATGGTGTTATGTGCTACATGTAGTTGTAAATAAACATGTTTCAATATAGTGCTATATAGTGCTATTTAGATATGAAAATATTTGTTTCATTCAAATACAGTCTAAGCAGCGATATATGACTTTCCAAAGTACCAAAAGAATAAGGTCACATATGTCTGGGAATCTCTAAATGAAATGTCAAAGAAAGTATTAAAATTGATACTTTCGGATATACCATGTGACAAGGAGTTGTTTAATTTTGTCCATTCATATAGAGAAATATGTTGGGCAGATTGAAACAAGGTAGGAAGAGTCAGAGAGTCCTTGAATTCAGTGGAGTCACTATCGTTGAATTCAATGGGCTACCTAAGGCAGTCTCGACTGCATTGACTTTTTGAAAGGTCTGAGTTCCATGGTTTTTCTTGTACCTGAAATAGATGCACATAGGGGTTCTTACATCTTCCTTAACCTGAGTTAAGCATGAAAATCACATTAAGAACTTAATAGGGTCAGTGTGGCCAAAAAAAGCTCTAACCACTTGTAAAGCATTTATACAGGTAATTTACATGAGTGAAAACTTAAGTGAAATTGATTTTTAACAGCTAATATTCTTTCTAAGGACTGTGTGAAATACTTTTTTATTGAAAAGGAAAGTAATAAGGATCAGTCCCTCAATAAAAGAACTAAATTTTCTTTAAAGATTTCCACAAAACTTTATGTTTAGTCTGTATCAACAAATAGTGCAAACAGGAGACAATCTTATTACTTCAATTTATTTAAAAATACGTTTTGTTTATTAAGTAAAGTGAAATCAAACAGAAAGTTAAAAATAAACAGCTAGGTTTACCGTAACCTGCTCTCGGTCGAGAAAAGGCGAAATTTTTTACAATTCATGCGGCCGATTAAACCGGGTGTATTGTACAAATTTGAGGTTTGTTTACATATAATTACTTATGTATTTAGGTTTATACATAATAGTATTAAATTCCCATGTTTTAACAATACAAAATATTCATCTTATTTTACGCATTAATTGGATTAAAATTCTTTACGATCTTGAGTCAAACTTTAATTTTCGCGCAAGTTGGACGTTTTTTTTTTTCTTTTGTTCACAATGATGGAATAAGGATATATTCTTATATTACAAGGTATTATTGTCTTTTAGCTGCAATTATAAACAATGATTATTGGATATTAATTGTAATTAATCGTAAGAATTAAAACTATAAAATATACATTGAGGATATTTAATGAATGTAGATTTGATACTAAATTTATTGAACTAGTTGAATAATATCATATTAAGTAAGCCTCTGGCAAGCATAATATTGTTAAAAAAAATAATATTCTATTTATCACATAATAAATGCTTAAAATCAAGCAGATAACAATTTGCATCAAAGCGCCTAGTAAAAAAAATGTATTTTCAATACTACATTCACCCATAGTGTCCTTGCCTATCACATGCAACAAAATAACATGAAAGTTGCAGACTTGGTTTGATTGAGTCTGTACAAGTCATGAGGAATAATGAAACAGTGCAACATCCCTCACACACCCCCAGCTTCAGCTTGAGCAGTATGAATTTTCAACACTTGCTTCAAAAGTTCTGGAATCAATGATCCCGAAGGGTGAAAAAATATAACAACACTGAAGTGAAGTACAGGGCAACTTTTTACACTTCTTGCATAAGGATCTTTTTTTCCACATTTGACCAACACTTAATTCCTATAGCACCTTTAGGGCTCTGGTATGTAAATGAAGTAAATTTGTGTTATACTTCATAGAATGTTTCAAGTTTTATTACAATGTTTAAAGAGATTGTGTATTTTGACACTATTGTGTGAAGCCTTTTAAAGATGGCTGTAAATTGATAGTAAAAGGATTACAATTTATTTAGACCTGTTAAACAACTGACTTAAATAACTTTGAACTGACCCGCTGTCAAATAAAAGAAAAAAGGTAGGCAAAGTTTATCTATAAATCTTTAAAAGTTTTGCCACGCGTTTTCAATATGTGTTCTTATATATATTTTGCCATTTATTTTGCATTGAATAAAGTATATATGTACATGTATAAAAAAAGTAACATCATTTACTAAGCTTCAAACAAATTGTAAGTATTATTGGGAATTGTTTTTATGTTCATCAGTAAAGCTTAAAGGTCATCAAATTATTGAAAAATTTAATTATGTAATTGTGTGCTTAAAAAAATAAATCCAACTTCAAAGGTGATAATTCAAAGTTGACATATTCATATGAAAAAAGTTTTCACGAAGATCAAATTAGTATGTTTAAGAAACCATGGTCGCTGCATGCCACAGAATTAATTTCACAGTTTATATTCAATCCTTTAGTTTTGTTTAAGAATAAAATAGGAAACAAAATCAAGATTGACAATGAAATAATAATTTTAATCTATGTAATTAATTCTTGAAAATGGAGAAATATGTTTTTTTTTGTATTGTTGAAAATTAATCTATGCTACTAAATGACCCCTCTTGTTAAAAAGTCAGAGCAAAACTAATTTTCGGTAAATGGGTTGAACCAGTCAAACTTTCACAGCTTTAATCTCCGACTTAAACAAATCAAAGTAGAATCAAGATGCACATTGTTGAGTCAACTTTACGATACACTTAAGTAAAACTTACACAAAGACGTTAAAATGTTATGAATTTCTTTGTGTACGAGACTCCTCTAAATGTTGAATAAACGTATGCAAAGTACGTTTAATCATAATCATCTGAATAAAGTCCCTCGCCTATTTACAATGTGGATGCATTCATTTTACAATACGTTATAATCAATGTATGTAACGTACAAAATAATCTCCGAATTTTTAATAGATTGATCACATTGATTTTTAATGCTTTATCTAACTTTTTTTTTTCAACAGCGCCCATATCTAGACAGCCCCCCGAGATAAACACAAAGTTAATACTGTATAGCCGTAGATTTTTTTAATGAAATGAAATTTACGCTTTACATTGTAAGTCACTTCGATTACATAACACATTGTATATTATTGGCCATTTATTATTCATAGTTCTGAAAAAACTTGATAATTGGATAACAATATTTTGTTTCGAAGAGTTTGTTTTATCAGGCAAGGTATTATAAACTGTTGAAGTGGTCGGGAAAGAAATCCTCTAATCAAATATATCTGATCGTATGGTATATAGCATCGCCAAAATTATTTTGTTAAGGTAATTTACAATGTGGATCGGACAGGTCCGTTCACGTCCTTTTAGATCCTTAAATGATAGTAGGTTCTGATTTTTCAATAAAATTACACCTGGCTACCGATAAAATGACTTGTCGATGTTATTTTGATATATCTATATTCGTATATTCAATATGGGATGGATATTAAAACCGCTATGTGAATCATGCTGATTTTATTTTAATCAGTCAATAAAGACAATGTGGATTATAATATTACCTACGCGTGTATATTGAATCAATGATTTTGATGAATGGTTTTGGTTTAAGGTTCAATTGGTTAATATACGTAATAAATAGAAAAGTGAAAAAGTACTTTGTTTCATGATAAGGAAGTGAAGATATTATAGATTTTTGTAAAACTTGAGTAAATTTTATTTTTTATGTCGTATTGTTTTCTTTCACAATAACGTAAATGACTGTTTTCTACGAAATGTTGTACTTGATTCGTCAGTGATAAAGGGATTGTGGTGTCTTATAATGTTCCATCTTTTTGTGAATGAGTAACTCGCGCTCCTTTCTGAGCTGTATGCTCCAGAGACACTATAAATAGACTTAATGCAATTGAAGTACTGAATTTTGAAATCAATTAATGATACAGGTATGTGAAAAATCTGATCATGTATAATTGACGGCCTTAATGACTTAACACTAATGAACAATGACACATGTAAACTGGGAATTTATTCTCAATAATTGCGAAAGTCGAAAGTTTGCAGTTTTTATCTAAATTACTTCTTCGTTCATGAATATATTATAAACGCTTTCTCATTGTTGTTGCATGGTTTTAATGTAAGACTTTTTGGGCGTGGAATAATTTCTGATTTAATATACTAAGTAGTTCAAATAAAGATTTGAAAAGTTCGTTTAATCGCAAATACATTTTAAATTGTGATCAAACAGTACAGTGATTTAGGTGTAATACATAATGTAACTATTTTTCTACAAGTGGCATTAAGGAGCAATTAAGGCTTGAAAAGTTCGCAAAGAAATTTCAGTTTGGAATTAAAAACATTTATTTATGAAATTTCCCATGTTTAAAAGATTTCAAGGAAATAGGAAATCTTTGAGAATGGGCGCTGCGGGTAGTGTTGGAATGATAGTGCCTGCAGGCTCGACGATGCCAAGGTATAATAATTATTATGTTAATGAGACAAATGTTTCTGTCAGTTTACGTTGTCGGTGTTTCTTTTGGTTTTTTTTATAATAAATCATGAAAATTATATAGATGTATGTGTGAAACAAAAATTGAAACTTGTTGCATTAAAAGTACATTTACAAATTAATTGTACTTAAGTATTTTGGTCCATAGAATTGTAAGAATTAAGTGTGACAAGAGTAAAAAAATGTGTAAAATTATCCAAGGAAGCCATTACTATAATCATAACATGAATGAAAAAGGTTTATGATATGTCATCTTTTGACAAAAAAAGCTAAATTCATGGTCTTTAAATTACAATTTAAATTAATCGTATTTAATGTTTCAAAGTAATTCTGTAGTTTTGTTTAATAGCAAAATGCTTTTTATCAGCAATATTTAAAGCTATCTATTGAGACATTTATTATATTTTTTTGCACCTACAGTGTAACCTCTACAGAGAAACAACCTTTTGCAGACAAAGATTTTGGTTGTTTTTTGAGAGGTGTTGCTCTAGGGAGGTTTAGTTCATTATAAAGTCTGACTTTGGGAACAATTTTAACTGCTGCTGTAAGAAGTAATTACTCCACAGAGGGTAGCTATGTGAAGGTTATGTTGTATATTTTGTAACATTCATGTTACATTTGCCAAAAACTTTGCCCTCAGTTTGAAAAGTTTTCTATATTTTTTACATGTACTCAAAAAAGTGATCAAATATTTTAGCTCTAACCAGATGATAGGTTCTAAATGTAATAAAAATGTTCTATATATATATTTTCAGGACATCAAAGAGACCAAACAGCCATCTTGCGTCAGATCCTTCCTCCCTGCAGAATTCCAGACAGAGGTCCGTCAGTCTAGATTGGTATGTGTTCTTTTCTTATATTTGCACTGCTTGAATGTGCATATGTGGGGGCATATAGTTTTGCCCTTTTCCGCCCTGTCACAAACCTGTGATGGCATCCATCCCGTATGGACACATTGCTAAATTATTCTTTTCTTATTTTTATCAGAAATATATATTTTAAACAAAGTAACTCTTAAGCTAGCCATGTAGATATATAATTTCCTGGTATTGCACCAGTATTGATCAGGATTTAAACCATGTAGATTAAATTCTCATGATTGAAAATGACTCGATGTGACATTGGATTTAAATCCTTTAACCTATTGACCAAATCTGATGAGCCTTTGCCACCAGTATAGAGCCAGGCCAGCCTGCACATCCATGCAGTCTGATCAACCTCTATATTGGTGGCAGTCCATCTTCAAATTTTCATGTTGGTATCCCTAAAAGTGTTACCATATTTGGACAGTTTTGAAAAAAAAGCTGGCTAAAGATTAAACTTGTGAAAGCAAGGTCTATAAACACAAACCTTTTTCTAAACCAGCTACCAAGACTCAGAGGCTTCTGTCTAAAGGCAGATGTTACATGTACTTAAATCTCCCTTAAAGTAACAATACAATACAATTCAGGGGATTCACACAAACATTTAATAAATTTCAAATTGAAAACTGCTATATAAATCAGTATAAATTTAATTATAGAAATCAAAGGAATCTCACGTTTAATTTTTCTTTTTCTCTCATTATTTCTTCTAGTTTTCCATTTAGACTTAGATCAAAGGATTTCAAATGTTGTTAAAGTTTATCATTTGATGGAGAAAGTCTCTAAATGACCTAGTGTCTGAAGTAAGGCCAGAGCAGATTATGTATAATAGTTAACCACTTCCAATGGTAGAAAAGAAAGAGTATTCTATGCATTCGATATAAAGTTAGACCAGCTTGCATGGCCATGCATTGTGAACAGATTCTAATCAAGCACTCACTTAATTTTAGTGCTTTTATATTGAAATTCTTCATCAGTCTGATAAGCCCTGCCGTTTATTATTTAAAATGACTGCCTCACAGTTTAGGAAATGTTGGTAAGAACCAACTGCTGGTGTCACAATCATCAGTTTCTACCCACATGACCAGTGCAGTCTGATCAGTCTGAACATATTTTCCCTAAAAAAACGAATGGTTTTGTCCAGATTAACAGATGGACAAGTCCATTTAAGATATTTAAAGCACAAAAAGGGTTAACCATCAAGGGATGACTCAAGATTCAGAGGAGACAAATCTGTTTCACACAAATTTCATAAGAAATTAAAGATTAAAGACTAAACTATTATTCTGACCCTGTCACCATACGACTTTAAACATATTTAAACACAATATCTTCAAGGTCTTCTAGAAAATTATGAATCATATGGAAATTTGAGGATAGCTTAATACAAATTCCTGTAAGAATTCTTAGATCTTTTCAGGCGTCCGGTTTAATCCGTTGCTGATTAGAAAAGTTATTTATAGCTATTATTAAAGACAGTTCAGAAAAGGATGCGAAATTATGCATAAATTAATTCTGCTGCACAGATTTTCTATGACCATATAGGGGCAATATTTGCACAATTTGATATTAAAAATTCTAAAGCGCAAGTTATTGTACAATGTCTTTATTGAGAAATTATGCTCCATGACCATATTTGGGCAAAGAATCTGTACAAAAATAAAAGTACACAACGCTGAAGCAGAGACATAGATAACATGTTATCTATGTCTCTGGCTGAAGTCTCCATTTTCTATAATTTATGTAGACATGAAATAAATTCTATAATTCTATGTTTATAATGTACTTTATTCATTAGCCAGCAGACGGCAACAGATTCTACACATGTGACCGGTGCAGACGGTGATCAACCCGCACATCGGTGCAGTCTGGTCATGGTCTGCATTGTTCACTATTCAGTAATATATACAATGTACTTCCCCTATAAATGTTGAATGGTTTTGTCCGGATTGAAAGATGGAAGAGTCCATTTAAAATATTTAGTGTGGTTAGGATAAATATATGTCCTGTTTTAATGCTGAAATGATAACCCTTTTCTTCATAGATTAATCTATAATATTGACACTTGTTGTAACATGTATGTTACTCAAATATGGCACCTTCAAGTGCTTTTTAGGTGAAGAGTGCCTAAAGTTAAAAAGCTAATTTGGTAAATGCAGTTTTGATGTACCTGACTTGATATGTCTTTAAAAACATGAAAATAAAATTGTTCCTATATACATTCTTAGGCTGAAATAAGATAAATATTGACATATCGGCACAAGATATTATGCCCACTGTTATCTTTGTCAGGGTGGAGCACAGCCACTTTCTGTTCAATGCAAACATTGTCTAGTACCTTATATATCCTATATAAGGGTAAATTTATTTAAACAATACCAAAATAATATTTACATAATTGATAGCTAGGTTTTAAAATTTTATACAATGTTATGTAATTTAGGGTAGACAGATTGTTCCACACAATCGATACTGCCATACATGTATGTTGTATACAAACTGAAATAGGAAGTAACATCTCTTTTGGTGATAAACTGTTGATACAGTGTACACAGTGTGTGAGAAAAATATTTGACAAAGATTTTTTAAGCTTGATATATGAATGAAAGTATAAACTAATTTATCTTAACTTACGGAATTTCCTAATAAATGGACTTGTCCAGCTTCCATGTTTAGAACTGTCCATGATAAATAAAGAGGATATCATGATGAAAATTTGTAGCAGACGGTCAGCCAACAGTATAGAGCCTGGTCAAAGTGCACAGATGTACAGGCTGGCCTGGCTCTATATTGGAGGCAAAGGCTCATCTTATTTGGTTTCAGAAGGGTAAAGGTTAACTAAATTTTGAACATTTACTTTGAACATAAAAGCACATGGTGCTTGTACACTTACCAAGAAGTACATTTTGTAAAATATTTTATTTAATCAGTTCTCTTAAAGTTTGATAACAGAGTTGTAGAAAAAGTATTTATTGTATGTAATCTTGACAGATTAGGTAAGTGGTGCAACCAAGATAAAGACTCTGTTTTTTTACAGATATTTATGGGCAGAAATATTTTGACATTGTACAGTACATGTATTTTGATTTACATTGTTGTTACTCATAGCTTAAATATGTTTACTTAAGTATACAGATACAAATTTCTTTATTTACCATTCCTTAACATGTTATTTACCCAGCACGTACTTGCCCAGTGCTTTGAATTTGTAATAGTCCAAAACAAAAAAATGAAAAGATTTCAGTACGTCAAACTGCATTGTCCGTGAGCTTTACTGGTGTCTTAGGCATTAACTCTGAACCTGCTATATTTCTATAATGGATCTGTCCAGCAAGTCCATTCAAAGTTCAAGGGATTTCAATATCAAAATACAAAAATTGAGCTGCCAACAGTATAGAGCCTGGTCAGACTGCACGGATGTGCAGGCTGGCCTGGCTCTATACTGGTGGCAAAGGCTGATCACTTTCGTTAAGTCATTATTGCTAGAAAGCATTCAAAATCTATAAAGTCTTAACAATGTTCCCTTAAAAGTTTATAAAACTTTATAAATTAAACGAACTCCACTGAGGTTTAAAAACCTAAAAAAATAATTTTTAGAAAGATCTACAGGGTCACTTAACCCATTACTTCATTATACACGCCTTTTAACGCCTTTTTCAACCCCCCCCCCCCCCTTTTTGTTGTCTCAAATGATGAAAAATGCCTTATTTAGGCCCCAAACACTTGTTTTTGTTTGAGAAAAAGTTGTTAAAAAAAGTGACCTCTTTTTCGGCGCGGCCCCCCAACCAAAAGATACATCAGGGGGTTGCCAGAAGGGGATGTGTGCCCCTTCTGTTTGGGGGGGTTTGATGGGGGGCGGAGTCCCCTCAACGCCAAGAAAATTTTGGACTTGTGAGAGGCTGTAAATGACCCCAGATTGATCATAAGGTAACGTGTAACCCACGCTGAAAAGCATTTGACTTTATCTCAATCCATTGAGAAGTTGCAGCATTTGAAATCAATTTTGATGGAAAAAATCAAACGCAAAATAGTGATTTTTGGCAATTTTGAGATGTCCCCTCGTTGCCAATGGTAACAGAAAATTTAAGCCTGCAGCAGGTTGAGGGTTAAGTCATTATTACTAGAAGCATTCAAAATCTATTAAGTCTTAACAATGTTCCTTTAAAAGTTTATAAAACTTTATAAATTAAACGAACTCCACTGAGGTTTAAAAACCTAAAAAAATAATTTTTAGAAAGATCTACAGGGTCACTTAATACATGATAAACATGAAAAGGAAATATACTCACAGTTAAAATTTAGATTTATTTCTGTGTCATTCTTAGTCTTATTTGTAGTGATAGCATTCTAAATGCTTTTTAATTTTTGAGTATTTTTACAAAATGAAAATGATATTTCTGGAAAAACTGATTAAGGGAGCAAATTATCTAACTTTTTCACACAATGATATTAATGATCCATCATGTCTAAAAATAAACAGTTGAGTCCCTTTAATAACCAGGCAAATCAGTTGTTAACATAGGTTGAAGGGTATTTGTTGGTTTAGATTGCAAAGAATTTACTCAATTGTCATGTCTTGTTTGCAATGTCTATCATGACAATTTAATGCAGAATCTGATTACAACACAAAGGTTATTTACTTGAAACATGAGAGGTATATCTATCATATATAGTCATTACTTAGACAAAAGACTTGCCTTGTTTATTGTATTGGAATAGTACATTGTTACTTTAAGGGATTTAAGAACATGTAATGAAAACTGGCAGCAGACAGGAAGTTGTCCTGGCTCAGTCTTGCAAGCAAAGGTCTCTCTTCATGGGATTCAAGGTATTTTAAAGTGACATATTAAAACAATGCATCTGAGAATTCATTTTGTAGGATTTTGACCAATAATGGCCAAATGACAACCTTTTCTTCGCCATTTAAGGTCTGATAAGCCCTTACACTGCCAGATCTTCTAAAGCAAAATTTTTGTCCTCAGGAGAAAACTTTCCCGTCAACCAGATTGCATGATATTTAAAACAGAATTTTACTTCTTATAAATAATTGTCTTCTATTTCAGTGGTGATGGTAGAATGATGAAGATGTTCACGTCAGAGTCGGATAATCTTCAGCAGATTCAGACACAGAATCGTCAAATACTGCGAGCTTCGCCAAGTGATCCAGGGTCGTTGCTAAGAGCAAATGGTTATCCCTCTCCTGGTAGACCACCTAAAACTCCACTTTGTGAGAATTAATTTTTGTTATTAATAATATTATGTTGACTTTCGGATATTTTAAGTTATTTATCTAAGCTTGCGTCTCTTAGCATACCAGTGAGTTATCTATCCTTTTGGCCATTTTTGTAACAAAAAAGGAATCATGGAGTCTTTCCTTTTAGTGAAGTAGGTTAACTCCTACTAGTAATAAAATAAACCATTAATGCACTTAAAGGTGACAATTAATATACCAATTTCAACTTGATTGAGCATGTTTCTGTCTTTCACAAGGTCATAGTAACAGGCGTTTTTGTAAGGTCAAGGTCACACATGTTTCACTAGGTCATGGTTGTCATATTCTTAAATTATCATTATTAAAACAGATATTAATAAGTTGTAGTGAATAATTTCATTACAACTATTGTCAGAGGTCATTTAAATGTCACTCATTGAAAGGTGAAGGTCAGAGGTCACTCATTGTCACTAATTAAAAGGTAAAGGTCATTGTTATGAGTATGCCAGATTTAAAATTCGTTTTACAGTGCAATCTCTGGAAAGCGACATTTGTCACCTTAGTGCAGTAACAAGTCCTTCCAAATTAAATAGGAGTTCACCAGTTATTGCACTTAGGTGAAACATTGTCCTCTGGGAGACCAAGAATCTTTGTTGAGAGAAGTTGCTAGAGATGTTGCTCTTGGTAGTTCAACGTTGTTATGGAGCATTGCATAGGGAAACAGTGATACTTTTTATTAAAAGAGATTATTTCTCTGCAGATGGCCACCCTACACAGGTTGCACCGTACTTTTATTATTTTTAATTGAAAAGGAATTTTCAAATACATCATGATGATGAGAGTAAAATTAAACTATAATGTCTTAAAATAAACTGGCTTTTTATGGAGACATGTCCAGAAAAAAAGCAGGATAGAGGATAGAGAAGAAGGCGTCTGCCGATTCACAGATACTATCTGACATTTTAATTGTATGGATATAATGTCATTAAAATGCATAATTCTTCTGATTTGACATTTGAATAAAATTGATAGAGGCTGTTTTGTCAATGATCTCTGGCCCTCCTGCACAAGTTTGCAGTAGTATTAGAGGGGACGGTAAAAAAGTAACCAAACCTCTCTTGTGAAAGTTCAAATTTTATATAGTTAGAGTTGTTAAGCTAGCATTGATTAAAATGTTCATGAATTTAAAAAAAAAGAGAAATGAATAAAGAAATCCTGTCTGGGATTAATTTATTCCAGTTAATATGAATTTTACCTAAGGAATGAAAATTTATAATTATAGGCTATATTTGATTGCTAAGAAAACACAATATTCCTTTATACATTTTAATATTATTCAAAAATTATTTAAGAAAGTTGACATTTACAATTGGAAAAATTTTGGAGTTTTTTGAACTTCCCTCTTCATTCAAGGCTTAGGACTATTAGTATTACAAAATGACGGCTTATTGACATCATCTTGAAAACAAAATATATATATATATGTTACAAATGGATTAAAAAGTAGCAAACGGAATAAAATGTTACAATATGGACTCATTTGATCTAGGTTGTATATTGGAGTTAAAAATGGTAGTAAGACATAACAGCTTACAGAGTTTTTTCTCTAAATTTGTAGCTACGCCAAAGAAAAGGACGTCTATAAGCAGTACAGATACGGACAGCTCGTCTCCAGGGAAAGTTGACCGTAAACGTATGTCCAAAGAAGCCAGGACGTATGACATTTTGGGTATGTATTTATATACGAAGAAATAACGTTTCCAAAATTTGTACAAGGAAATAATGTATCCAAAAGTTCCGATGTATTTAGGTTTAAAACTATTTTTGAGCGATACGTCTTTTGACTTATATATTGAAATCATTTGAGCTTTATTTTCAAAAAGAGAAGTGTTTGTTAAGATCTTTGTAGTAGGTTCCAACGGTCATTTGTATCTAATGGCTGATTTCGAAAATGGTGAGGAATAAGTAGTTGGTAACTTGCAGAGAAATTGGTAATTACTGGTTTGTTATCAAGGAAAGCTGGTTAGGTAGACTGACCACCAAGATTAGGACTAAAAATTTGTTGAATTTGGCTTTAAAATCTAAGATTTAACAAACAATTGTTCCATTTTATAGTGTGAATATTACAAAGACAGATCTTTAAATATGTTGAAAAAATTTGTTGTTTTATATCATAATTTTCATAAATTTGTTAGAAGTTTAACATCTTATTCAGTTTATTTAATTTTGAAGTTTATCGAAACATCTTACAATTTAATCATGATGATAACAGTTTTATTAAAAAAATGACGGTACTTAGTGTGTACATCGAATGACTTTTACAGTTCATTTATCATTAAATTACCAACGTAATTGACTTTGAGCATTGTATTTAAAGTAAGGATCGAGGGCCCTGTTTAATCATACTGACAAAAAATGTTGATAAAAATCTATTACTGTATTATTATCTTTAAAGTAACTACACGTTCAGCCCTTAGGGCCGGAGTCGTTTATTACGAGTGTACTGTATTGTTACAATTTACCGTTTGCAAATTTATTTTACACAGTCACTTAAATCTGTCAGTTAGTACAAAAATCAATACCCAATCGAATTCAAACATGCGGCTTTTTCAAAATTTTCTATTTATAGACATATGGGTGGGGTAATTTAGTTTAAACATTTTACATTTTTGAGGATTTTTTTTAAAGATCAATATCAGCCTAATGGTATTTGTGTCTGTAGGGAGTTAAGGGGATCTATGGGTATTACGATAAAAAAGATAAATGAGTCATGGAGGACATAGGCCCTTGTTTCGCTGGTTGTGACATGTTTTTGTAACAAGTAACCAAGTTTTAAGATATTTAAGATAAAAAAAAGAACAAACTACCTGGAGCTAAGATTTGTTTGTGCAGTAAACTGTTTAAGATAAATTTATAAGATTACGATATTTTGATAAGATTGGAAAAATAGACAAATTTATTGTGTTTTACAAGATAAGTGAAAAATTTTGCATCTAGTAGAAAGTACTACACAGTACCTGTGTTAAGGAGTATGACATTGAAATTCAAAAATTTGACCGTTAATTGTAGGGAGATAAAAAAAAAATTAGAAACCACAAAATTTACATAAAATCATGTGTTAATTCTTAAAATTAATTTGGATAATGACCAACGGAATAAAATTATGTCAGCACTATTAAGATGGTGGAGATGTTCATGTAAGTTTGTAAATTTTCTTTTAGAATTAACTTTTTTAAAATTTTGAATTCCTTTATTTGATCAATTTTAAATTAATGGTTCAATAAGGTTAATGTCAGTTTGATTTTAAGTATTTCTGACTCTTTTTTATGTTAAAAAAAAAGAGTTGGTTAGATTATTTAGTAGTTTAAATATTTATGGCCCAGTATAAACAGTTTCAAGCTTGTAAGCCTGATGTCAAATAGTGGATAGATATACTAGCAAACATGGATTTATATATGGTCATATAACCTGTCATAAGTTTTTATAAAGAATTTATAATACTGCACATTTAAGTCCTTTATTTGAGGTAGAATAAAAGTCTTATTCATAAATTTTAAGCAGCCAGGTATATATTATATCATATATGTCAAGATTATCGAAAGAAAATTAATGTTACAAATCATGTCGTATAATATATATATTTTTGTTTGTCATTATGTCATATTATGAAGTGGTAATAGATAAATTTGGTAGGAAATTAAATGATCAGGTATTCAGTCAAAAAAATAAATTTCGTAGGAAATTAAATGGTCAGTTGTTCAGTCAACAAGATAAATTTCGTAGGAAATTAAATGGTCGGTTTTTCAGTCAACAAGATAAATTTTGTAGGAAATTAAATGGTCAGTTATTTAGTCAACAAGATAAATTTGGTAGGAAATTAAATGGTCAGTTGTTCAGTCAACAAGATAAATTTTGTAGGAAATTAAATGGTTGGTAATTCAGCCAACAAGATAAATTTTGTAGGAAAATTAAATGGTCAGTTATTTAGTCAACAAGATAAATTTGGTAGGAAAATTAAATGGTCAGTTATTCAGTCAACAAAATAAATTCTGTAGGAAATTAAATGGTCAGTTATTCAGGTTACAGGATAAATTCTGTATGAAATATATTAGTCAGTTATTCAGTCAACAAGATAAATTCTGTTAAAAAATTGGATGGTTGTTATTCAGTCAACAAGATAAATTCTGTTGAAAATAGACTGGTTGGGAATTCAGTGAAGGTGATACTTTTTTAATCCAGGTTGCGGTTAAAAAAAGAATGGGTCGTGATTTAATTAACAAAATAATCGCTATCTGTCACATGGTTTATCATTTACTATAATTATCATGGTTCAGAGATCAGATGGGCCAAGATCGATTGGTCATACATTCAATTATAGTAAGATTGATCAGCTGTCGGTTAAGTATTTTATACTCACATGCATTCATGTATATAATCACTATCTCGGTAATACATGTCATATGTTTATAGCATTCTATCTTTGAAACTTTACCCATATGAGCCATGTCATGACAAAACCAACATAACGGGTTTGTGACCAGCATGGATCCAGACCAGCCTGCGCATCCGCGCAGTCTGATCAGGATCCATGCTGTTCGCTTACCGACTCTATTACAAGTAGAGAAACTCAGATAGCGAACAGCATGGATCCTGATCAGACTGCGCGGATGGGCAGGCTGGTCTGGATCCATGCTGGTCGCAAACCCATTATATTGGTTTTGTCATGACGTGGCTCATATGTTGTATGACGCTGACTATCAAATATGAACATAGGACGCTCATCAAAATACCAGATGATCATCAAATACTAATAAGAAAAACATATTTTCCTTATGTTAGTTATTTACCTATTCTTTTATGTGTGTTTTTTTTATTTTTGTGGGTGTTTTGTTTTCTTGACTCTTTCTATGACTAAAGCAATGCAAAATAATGATTTTTTTTTGGTCATATTTGACATGGAGACAAAGTAGAATTGTGATGTCTTTGTTTTCCACTTTGACCTGACAATTAAGGTCTTTTGTTGTGTCGTTGTTTGGCAAGGTGTATCAGGGACATTTTTCCACATGGACTGCATTTACTATATGTCATGTATAACAAAAACAATGGTTATTATAACATATTTGTTTCTGTATTTTCAGCTTTATTTGACGCTGTAGAACATCAAGATTTAGATGCTGTCAAAGACATTCTTGAAACCAATGGCATTGATATAAATAGGTAAGATATTTTGTGCCTCTGGCTATGCAAACGATGATTGATGCTGCTGCTGCTGATGATGATGAATGAATGATGATAACAAAGATAGACAATGATATTAATGATGATGATACAGGAAACAAACCTATGATGATTAAAACTTGTGGCAATGATTATTGTAGTGATGTTATGATGATGATGATGATGACTTTGATAATGATGAGGACAACATATGTTGACGATAATTACGCTGATTATTTGATTTTGTTGTTGTTGATAAAAGATTATTTGAAACTTCAATCTTTTGTTTCATAGTCAAGATAAACATGTATTTGCAGCCATATTGTTCTTAAAATCACCACAGTAATATTATAGTTGTCATTCAGTGCCAGTTTTTGTTTCATTTTTGTTCAGATTTAGGTAAAGTTCTGAGCAAAATAACAATTTTTGACAAATATTTAAAAAAATATAAACTTCCTTTGCTAGTTCAAATGTTATCATCTCTTAGTAATGTTTTGCTGTTGTTTATTTTTCAAGTGTGAATAGTGAATTTTTAACACCACTTGATGTTGCTGTGATGACCAACAATATTCCTATGGCAAAAATGTTACTGACCCATGGAGCGAGGGAGAGTCCTTTATGTATGTATCTTTGTGATTGTAACATCTTTATTAGACATTATCAAAATTTTAATCTTATCTTGATAGCTAGAGTTGCTGACTTTAAATCACATGCCTTGAGAACTTGAATACATTCCTGATAAGGAGCTAACTTGCTATGGTTTCCTTGAGCAAGAAACCTTACACTCATTGCTTAGTGCATGTAAGTCTGACTTTGCAAAGGATGTATACTATACAATTTCAGTTTCAGCAAGGTTGTTGTTAATGTTTCCTGCAAAGTGAAAATTAATTTACAATTTGTGCTAGAGAATTAAAACTTAATTTCATCAGCAAGTCATGTTTTGATGTGTTTAATTTTTTTACATGTCTTTTTGAGTCCGTTCTTTTTCTTTTTGATTGGTTTATATCTTTAATAATTATTCAATTTGTACATTGTATATAATTTTCAGTCCAAAAAGGTGAAGGTCGATCAGCAAGATTGGATGTTCTGGTATCGGAGGCTGAGAGACGAGTGGTTGACCTGACTGCAGCTGTTTTAAATGGTTCGTCAGGAAATACTGCAATGTCCTCAAACCAACAAAAGGTAATTTCAAGAAATGAAATGAAGATAAAAAAATGTTTTTGGGTTTTTGTTTTATGAATCAAACTTATATTAAATATATCAACGATTATGCAATTTTTAACAGAATTATACTACTTTCATCACCATATTATATATCCCTTTACCTGAGAAAGACCTGTTCCAACGTATATTGACAAGTTGTAAATAAATTTTACAGATTGGAAGAGCCCTAGGCTAGGTGTAATCACATTACTTGTATAT
This sequence comes from Ruditapes philippinarum, assembly GCF_026571515.1. NCBI lineage: Eukaryota > Metazoa > Mollusca > Bivalvia > Venerida > Veneridae > Ruditapes > Ruditapes philippinarum. The sequence goes on from NW_026856716.1 coordinate 64,873, forward strand.
TTTGACAGCATTTTTTACTTCGAACAATTTTTTAATATTCATAAAGGAAATTTGGACAGATCTGGAGGGTAGCTCCTTCTAGATATAAATTTTATAAATAACATAGCTGCATAATTACAGTGTTTATTTTGGATTTAAATCACTAATTTACATACAATATTGTTAAAATAAATAGAGGGGGTGTTTTAAACTGCATATACACAGCAATTAGTGTGTTGTTAATTGAAACTTCAAAAGAAAAATCTTGAATGGGTTATTGATTTATGCGCATGAATTAAGAAAAAATAATAGCAAACTGAATATAGATAAATTAGCTACATGTACCTATAGATTTCATTAAAATACATTAATATCAAACGTACAGCCTTGTCAACTTTGCATATGGGATCAAAGGTCAAATGTTAATGAGATTGGCGTAAAACTTAATTGATGTATAATTAAGGAAACCGAGCGTGAAATTTTAAATCGTTAATGTGACGTTTATGGTCATGTTAACAGCTTTGAACAGAGTAGTGGGACACTGTTTCTTAAATATGAAAGTTAATTAATTACAAAAACTGCACATATTCTAGACGTAAAAAAATAAATTTGTTAAATTTTATTTATTTAAATTTATTATTTTTAATCAGGAAAATGAGCGTCAACTTAGCCACTGGGAGTTTCGTCACCGTCTTTTAAAACGAATGAAAGCTGGATATGACCATGCCCGTAAGTAAATTAATAATTTTAATATTTATGAATCAATTCATTTCCTGTGTTGGATTTAAGTTATATATACTGTATAGTTATGGTAAACCATTTCCAGCTGATTTTTTATTTTAACCATTTTATGTGGTTATTTTCTTGTATAGTAGCATTTTGGCTACAATATTCATGAAGTTTCACTTATTGATCAATAATTTTCATAAGTAAAGTTAACTACTTTATGTAAACCTAAAAATATAATTATGTAACCAAGTTGTTAAATCACCCTTGATTGGTGCTACTTAATGTAAAATAAAATAAAAAGATTGTTAATATATAAGATATACCATGTTTGTCTAATGTGACTCGTAAAAATGGTGAAAAAATGTCAGGAAATTTGAAAAATGAAACATAAATTACGATATATAGATAACTATAAATAGGTGATATGATTGTGAAGATAAATGAAATGAATAACAATACCTCATATACCTTCACAATAACACTACCAGCTGTATAGTAAGTTCTAGTGATTTACATTACGTAATTTGTATATATTTCTGTAAAAACTTTTGCACAAAGTAGACTAGATTCTATGTTTTAAAAAGCATTATAATGTAATTTTGTATATGTAATTTTAGGGTGTCCGGACCCACCTACAAATGTTACACTAAATATATCCAGTAGTACATCTCTGCTTGTAAAGTTTGGGGAGCCGTTGAATAGAAACGGAGCTGTTGTTACTAAATATAAAGGTAAGGGGAATATTAACAATATTTACTTGAGTATGCAACCAGTAGAGAGCCAGTTCAGTCTTCACAACTCTGCAGATTCTTCATAATTTTGCACATTTTCAATTTGCCTGACTAAAAAAAAATATCTATGCAGATTCTAGTTTGTGATTGGTTGCTGCTCAATTTTAAAGCAGCTCGCCTTCTTATGAGTAAAATAATTTTCAAGAAATGAAATTTTACAATGATATATTCATAAAGTTAAAAAATGTTAATGTATTCACAATACATGTGAAAATTAAATATGACAATATTTACTATTACATGTATTATCACCGTAATTGTGCCCCAATACTAACGAAGGAATAGAAATTTCTGTATAGATATATATTTGGTTGTCTTAGGAATTTCTGATAAAATAAGTTTTGTACTCTTGGCAATAATTTTACTTTTAGAAACAATTTTTTCTTAAATTTTAAGTTTTTTTAGTACAAATTAACATTTTTCTGGAGGGATGCTGCTTGAACAACTTCATTTTTTTTTTAAATTAAAGAACTGGACGAGTCACGTGCTTAAAGTTTTGATAGAGAATATCAAAGTACTGCAGTAACTCTATACGAAATATTGTTTGTTGAAGATTTAAGCAACGTAGGTCATCTGATCAGATTTAATGGATCTACTTGAGTTTTTCATAAAGGCTTGTTTAAAAAAAAAGCTCGGTCATAATTAAAAATCTTTTGTAACGACCTAATTTATCTAAAAACAGAATTTGTTGTTATTTATTATGATAGAGATTATTCATACACACTTGAATAGAGTAAGAAACAAAAGATATGAGCCGCGTGACGACAAAATCAACATAATGGGTTTGCGACCAGCATGGTTCCAGACCAGCCTGATCAGACTATGGGATGCGCAGGCTGGTCTGGATCCATGCTGGTTGCAAACGCACTATGTTGGTTTTGTCGTGACGCGGCTCAATTATACACTGAGATATTGAAAATAATTCATGTTATTAAAAGTGACTGTAATCTTGAAATAATTTTTTTACAGTTGAATGGAGTAAGGATGACAGTTTTGCTCGTGTAGAAGGGGACATAATTCTTGACGATGTGAGGTACCTGGAGGTGGAAATTAAACATCTAAAGAAAGGAACACCTTATTATGTTAGAGTATCAGCAATGAATATGAAAGGGTTTAGTGGTCCTGCTTCTTCGAATCCACTTTATGCCATACCATCGAGTAAGTTTGAGATTTTTTCTGAAGACTGAATGCAACTTATGTGCCTTTAAGTGTTGTAGGTTTGAATTCGGCTTTATGTATTGAATTTTTAGTGTGAAGAAGCTTTGTAAAAAATGACAGTAGTTTTGTCCATATTCATTTTATACAAACCAGTGATTAATGAGATATGATTAATTGTAAACATTATTTGGTATTTTGTGATGTATAATGTGGATGACTTTCTAGTTAATATACATGAATCCAGCATATTTAGTTGCCGATTTAAGAAAAAATTATGTTTATGTGATATGTGATTTTGTATGAAAATCAAAATGATCTGAATAAGATGTACAAGAAACGACAAATTATATTTCAATTTATCACTCTCCATTTGATAAATTTCTGTAATAATTTGAATAAACTGTGAACTGAAAAAGAAAGTAAATGTTTTGAAATATGAGGTATGCTATGTATATTTTTTTGTCTTTAGGTTGGCGGGATGTAGACAAGATGCAGCCACGATGGCATGGAAAATTGAAAATTTTAGAAGAATTATTTACGCAAGTTAAAACATTACGGCCAGCCGACGCCCCAACTATAAAAGGTAACGTGAAAATCTGTTCTATATAAACAATACCATCATTGATTTATGAAAGTTCTATGTAAATAAAATTAAAAAATGAATATTGGGTAATATTATACCTCATTTGCATACGCCCTTCTATATTTAATATGACGTCACCCTGTCCATAAACCGCATACAGACCGGGGCCGGTCCATAATTCTTATGAAGACCGTTTAAACGTAACTTTCACGAAGTGCAAATTTCACGACGACACAAACAGACGATAACTGTCAAAATGGCCAAGGCTAGCCGATTCGCATCATTATCTGAGACCGAGTTAGTTAAACTCAGTGAATCTAAGGATTCGAAAAACACAAAAGCAGCAACAAAACATTCAGTAAAGCTGTTCAGGACATATTTGGCTGAAAAAGGCCACGATTCTTCCTTTGAAACTTACACGAACGGGGTTCTGAACAATCGACTGCGTTTGTTCTACGCCGAGGTTCGAAATGCGTCTGGAGAACGATATAAGAGGACATCCCTGATTGCAATACGAAGTGGAATATGCAGGTTATTACATTTTCTTTATCTGTTAAATATTTTAATGTCTATTTTAAAATTTTGCAATATTTTATTTTTCGTCCCCAGACCATTTCGAAACAAGCAGACTTTGCCCTCACATTGTTGCCATAATTTTGGTTAAAAATTAAGGATTAGACAGAAAAGTCTGACAATATACTTAAATGACATGGCTTTGAGTATGTTGTATGCAGGACTTTTTTTTGGTAAAAAAATATTAGTAGGGTCCCTGTCACCCATGACTGCTGTCAATAGGCCCATAAGGATTTTGTTTAGCTATCAGGGCCAAAACACCATTTTTGGGGAAGGGGCCTCAGCCTTTTTCTTGGGGAAAATATGCGTGATTTTGGCTTACTTTGGGAAAAGGGGTCTGAAATTTAACACAAACTTTTAACAAGTTCTTCAAAATAGAAAAGCAAAAAGCACTGGGAAATACTAATAAGGCAGTAAAAGACCTTAATTCAACACCAACATTTAGTTTTGTTCTAAATTCTATGGGAAATTTCAAAAGACTGGGGAATTTTGAGGACCAAACTGGGGAAATAAAGAGGCTATTTTGGTTGGGGAAGCAGCCTATATTCGGCCCCTACACAGAAGGGTTTTTTGGCCCTGGCTATATATAGATTACTGAAGAAATTGGCAGTTTTACAGTCTTGGCCCTAAGATAATAGATCTTAATATTTTGATTGTGTTTTCAGATCTTGTTTATTTTATAAATAAGGCTAGCTATACTTATATATTTTTTTTTATTTTCAGGTACTTGTGTCAATCTAACAACATCGACATAACTCGAGATGTGGACTTTAAAGAAGCCAACGACATGTTTGTTTGTATGTGTAAAGATACCTGCAAAACAGGTAAAGGAACTGTTGATCACAAAGTGTCCATCGAGAAAGCAGATTTAGAGCGTTTATACAGTTCCAGGATGCTTGACACTACCACACCGTATGGGCTTTTAAACAAAGTATGGTTTGAATTATGTCTGTACTTTTGTAGGAGAGGGCGTGAAAACCAACGTGAGCTGAAACCATCCATGTTTAATATCAGAACAGATGCCTTAGGCAAGCGGTATGTCTGTCAGGTGGATTCAGAAGTATCCAAAAACCACCAAGGCATTAAGCATAGTGAAATTCAAGATAAAAATGTGAGAATGTATGAAACGGGTGGAAGAATGTGTCCAGTAAAAAGCTTTGAGAAATATTTGTCAAAACTGAATCCTAAATGCAAAGCTCTGTTCCAGACACCAAGAGAGTCCTTCTTTGACTCAGACTCGATCTGGTATGAAAATCGCCCACTTGGGAAAAACAAGTTAGGTACACGTATGAAGGAACTATCTGTTGGGGCCGCTCTTTCCCAGGAATACACCAACCATTGTATCAGGGCAACGGCTATAACCGCTCTCAGTCATGCAGGATTTGAAGCGAGGCACATAATGACAGTTTCTGGTCATAGAAATGAGGCCTCAGTCAAAAGTTATGTTTGTGACACAACCGTAACTCAGAAAAAAGAAATGTCTGCTACAATCAGTAGTTTAGCACCAGAATCTGCCAGTGTACATGAGTTTGAAGATGGCTTGGATGATGTTTTGTCACTATCTCTGTCGCAGACTGAGTCAATTCTGAAGGATATAACTTCTTTTGAAAACCAACAAACATCCAGTACGATAAACACTGACCTAGGACAGTTTTCTAAGCCACATCCGCAACATCTCTCTGCAGGCGCTGTGATTGGATCCGAGCTTGTGGGAGCTGACACAGTAGCGCCACATCCAACTCGTCTTTCTGCCGGCCCTGTGAATGAGATCAACCATGTGCGAGCCGAAAGTTCACTTCAAATACAAAACAATGCCCATGCTCACGGACAGTCATCATTTTCCTTCCATGGATGCCAGATCCAGTTTCATAATTATAACTAGATGATTTACACTACAGAAAATTTAGACAAAAATCCTACAATAAATACTTTAATTATTAAGTGAACAAGTTGTGCTTTAAACTTTCAATATTCAGTGTATTAGACTAGTCTAGACTTGTGATAAATATGTAAGAAATGGATGAAGATTTTTTGTATGTGTCCGATATATACATTTTGTATTAGCTGTATAATTTAATTTAATTTAATTTTAGTTATCATTAGTGTAAGAGAATTTGTCAGTGAGATTTTATTTTGTTGTTAAATGATTATTTTTACTGAATTTATTGTTGTGTTTCACATTAAATTATTACATGTTGATCAAAAGTCATGATTTGTCTTTAATTTAATTATAAATTTTATTTATACAGTTTGTGAAATTCTTAAAGTCCGGGTGTTTTGCTTAGTAACATTTAGTATTTAATTTTATTAACAAAAATGAAATGTTAAAGGGACTCCACTGAGGTTTAAAAGCCTAAAAACAAAATATTTAAATTTCTTACATGAATGAGCTGAGGCACTTTAAAAAGAAATATATGCAAAGATAGTTAAGAAATATACTTTGAAATGAATTGAAAATCGTATTTTTATGCTTTTCTTAACCCGATTTGAGTGAAAAGCGTTTAAACGCTTTTCATTTTGTGTCATTTTTTTAATATTTGAATAATTATTCTGGAAAAACGAAGTGCGCGAATGATCTAAAGATTTGTTGTCTTACCCTATATCAAATGGTACATTTATCTGGAAAAATATTTTCAGCCCCATCATGTCAAAAAACCTCAGTGGAGTCCCTTTAAAAGAAGAGCATGATTTTGATGCATTGCTTGAAAATAATAAAACAAAATCCGACTAGGGTTTGAGATATTTCACACACTGAACAAGTAAAATTATTATTTGAAAGCAAATAATAGTAAAAATGACAACAAAAAACAAAGGGATTAAAGGATTTAGATGCGCTTCGGGCCATATGCCTTCCTCAGTCTGACCAACCAGTCCGTAAACTTGCATATTGCCCTCAAGGCCATGTTTTATTTGTTAAATATTCAAATTTCAAAATCTGTACTGACTGAATACAGTCTAACTTGCCCATGCGACCACGTGTATTAAGCGACTTTTGTCTTAAACGACCACTTTAAATTCCCCCCGATCATTTTCTCTCTATATCTTTAATGTATTAAGCGACTTTTGCTCAACGCGACCAGCGACCGCTAATTAGTCACCTAATTGACATCAATCTTTTCATTAAACGACCACTTTTACCTGTCAAGTAATTGTGTTTTTAGAGAACGCCACCTCGTTATGTCACAAGTGTCAGCAATCAAAACACAACAATAAACGTGTGAAAAACTCTATTTCCCATACCGTTTTAGCGTATGCAAATGAAGTTAAGTATACGCGTGACGTGTATTATCCAGTAATATCGGATAAACAATGCAACGCTCCGCCCATACTGAGATGGTGTTATCGCTTCGCTTGTTGACATTTAGACTGCATTGAATTGACCTTGAACTTGATCAGCCATTAAATTAATCGTAACAAATAGATGTAGTTTGTTTATTTCAAATGAAAAAATGCACAACAGAAAACATCTTCACTAATAGGGTTTTCGTGTTGGAGACAAGGAAAAACAACGGAGAAGTTAAAAAATTCTGGAAAAAAATGTCAAACATGTACGTAATGGATCAAAACTGATTTTGTCAATAAATATCAGAACGTTATTTTTACATTTGCATCCGTTTAGATTATCGGAGCGTACTTATTATTCAACATTTATATAAAAATGAAGTTGAAAAACAATCCCATCGAATAAAAAAGATGTCATTTATAAATTTTGACTTTTATATCATGCTGACTGTCTTAAGAGACCGTTTCATTAAGCGACCGTTTTTGGTGTTTCCCTTGCCCGGTCGCTTAATACATGTTTGACTGTAGTTGACTGTCTATCGTCATGAATTTTCAAATTTATGAGTGATTTGTTTTAAATATTTCTCAAGGAAACCATAAGCACGTTTTCAAAGTTTCATTTCAAATCTTTTTTTAACAGTTATTCTCTTACTTGATTTTCAGATACCCCAGGTTCAACATCACCAGTACGCAAGAAAAAAGGCTTTAAAAATCTATTCTCATCAGCACCAAAGTTTCATAAAGGTTTAAAAAGGTATATTAATTTACATCTTTTCTCCAGTAATTTTACACATGAGATTGTATTTATGTTTTTTTATGACACTTTAAATTGGTTTTGTATAGTTCAAGTAGTTATTAATTGGTAAAGGGTTTTATCTGTGATTCTGTTCAAAATTGTATAATACTTTTGCATACATTAATTTTTTCTTGTAAATCTACGAGTCTTAATGATTTGATGTCTTTTTTTCAAGAATGATCAGAAATAAGTAATAGATTAATAAAGAATGTTTGTATAGTAATGCAAAAGACATGATGATCACCATTAAAAATACGTTGCGTTTTAAGTACATTATTGCTTTTCAGTAATGTGTTATATTATTAAAGTATGTTTGTTATATTTTAGGGGTGTATATTTATCCTGTTATTTGTTATATTTTAGGGGTGTATATTTAGCCTGTTATTTGTTATATTTTAGGGGTGTATATTTAGCCTGTTATTTGTTATATTTTAGGGGTGTATATTTAGCCTGTTATTTGTTATATTTTAGGGGTGTATATTTAGCCTGTTATTTGTTATATTTTAGGGGTGTATATTTAGCCTGTTATTTGTTATATTTTAGGGGTGTATATTTAGCCTGTTATTTGTTATATTTTAGAGGTGTATATTTAGCCTGTTATTTGTTATATTTTAGGGGTGTATATTTAGCCTGTTATTTGTTATATTTTAGGGGTGTATATTTAGCCTGTTATTTGTTATATTTTAGGGGTGTATATTTAGCCTGTTATTTGTTATATTTTAGGGGTGTATATTTAGCCTGTTATTTGTTATATTTTAGGGGTGTATATTTAGCCTGTTATTTTCGTTATGATGACAAAGTGTTAGTGACATCAGAAGAACAAATTCCTATCGTTGAGGTGGACGAGACATTTGCCGGACCATCATTGTATCTTGATCTCTACTGGTTAATGAAGGTGAGCACTTCTGTCTTAAAATATGTTTTAGATATTGTCTATGGAAGGACATTCATTTAATAAAGTATTAAAATTCATCAAAAAGACTAGTCACTGTCAAAGTATTTAATAATGTCACTGATACTTATCATTTCTTGTAAATTTTAATATCTTTGAAAATTAATATTTTAAGTATGCATTAAAACAGATAAAAATTTCAGACCAGAGTTTTGAAGTTTATACTGAAGAGTTATTATGCAGTTTGTGCAAGAAACTATGACTTGTTAACTAAATGAATGAACTTGAAATTATACTTTAAGGTTGCATGTACATGGGAGGATGTAAAATCTCTGAGACAAGATATGGAGAGGAGTACAGCCGAGGGCAAAGTTCATTTTAGAGGGAAGCTTTTACAAGCTGTTTCAGTATTACAGGTACATTATGTTACAGCTTTTTCTTTTGAGCTTCTTTGAGGTTAAAAAAGCAAATAATGAGTTTTTTCTTTCAGCTTCTTTGAGGTTAAAAAAGCAAATAATGAGCTTTTTTTATTGAGCTTCTTTGAGAAGCTTTTTCTTCAATAAGCAAATTTCATGCTTTTTCTTCAAGCTTCTTAAAGGTTAATTAAGGCAGAGAAAGAGCTTTTTCTTTTAGCTCTTTTAAGGTTAAAAAGCAAATATGAAACTTTTTCTTCAAACTCTTCTGAGGTTAAAAAAAACAAATATCACGCTTTTTATTCAAGCTTCTTAATGGTTAAAAAAGCAAATATGGAGCTTTTTCATCAAGCTCCTTTCAGGTTAAAAAAGCACATATGGAGCTTCTTCAAGCTCCTTTCAGGTGAAAAAAACAAATATAGAGCTTTTGCATCAAGCTCCTTTCAGGTTAAAAAAGCAAATATAGAGCTTTTCTTCAAGCTTTTTAGAGGTTTAAAAGGCAGATATAGAGCTTTTTCTACAAGCTTTTTAGAGGTTAAAAAGGCAGATATAGAGCTTTTTCTTTGAGCTCTTTTGAGGTTAAAAAGCAAATATAGGAAGTCTTGGCCATAAGTGAAGTAGAGCTGCCTGTCTAGCCTACTTGCACTTAAGGACATGCCATCTCCTTGTAATAAATGTGAATAATTATCTTAATTTGTAATGAAATTACACTTTAACATTACTTGGGAACATTAAACATTAATTCAAAAGTTTAATATCTAAGAGAAATAATACTAATGTGAGATGGAAGCATTCGAGATTAAGTATCTAAACATGGAAAGATAACGAGAAATGCTTCAATAAATTTAGAAGCATATAGAAATTGAAGAACTTAAAATAGAAAATAGATTTAGTCCTTAATTGATTAATTTCAGAACTGTCTGTTGTTCTAATCACCTTGTCCTGATTTATTTAACTCAATTATTTATCCAATCTTTCAGACCGCCTTGGGTACTCACGATTTAGGAAAATTTTATTTCAAACCCCTCCGAGATCCTAATGGAAGTATAGTTTTAGCTACAGTGAACTTTATACGTGATCCAAAAGTTGTTTCGTTTAATTCGGGAAAATGGGTTCCACTGTCACGACTGCAGCGAAGACAATCACAGAACTTGAGCGACTTCTCGGAGGAACAAGAATGTATCGTGTCCTCTGTCAATGTAAGTATATTTCCTTGTTGTTTTTGTAAAAAAAATTATTTGGGCCTTTTTGTTTGAATATTTATATTTATTTATAATATTTGCAATATTCTGACAAAAATAGATGAATTTTAGATATCAGCAGCATGTTGTTGTGTTTGTCAACTATAAAATATTGATTTATTTTCTAATACAGCAAAGAAATCGGTTTTGCATAGTGATATTAAAGTAATTCTTCTTCTTGCCCTGATCCGCCCTGGCTCCATGTCTTGCATATTTAAAATATGAAGCTGTTATTATTTCAGGAGATGACAGTGTATCACCAGACGAGTTCTGTACCATTACGCCCTGGACTTTATTTAGGATATTTAAAACTTCATGCATCAGTGGATCTGATACGTGTTTTAGTGACACAGGCTGCGCCAAATGTTCTTCCAAATGTAAAAGTGCGGGACTGTTCTAACATTTCTGTGTAGGTTCTATTGCACATATGCTGCAATATTTTTACAATTTTTGAATGTAAATGAGGAAACGTGTTTGTGATGACCACAAGATTAAATTTCCCTTCAAGGGTAAAGAAACCTTTCCTTCGTAAGCAAGTATGATCTTGATCACGCTGAACTCAACTAAATCTAAACCAATTTACTAGCAATTATTTGACAGCTTGTTACCTAAAACAATCTAAATGTAAGAGAGGATAAAGACATCAGCTTCCGTTTCAATGATTTTTGCATTAATTTTTTAAAGGATAAATTCTTAAAAACATCAGTGGCATTATCTTGAATTAAAAAATGTGTTGTACATGTATAAGAACTTGAAATGTATATTTTTCAGAGAGGAGTGGAAATGGTTGAAGTCCTTATCACCGGATGTTCAGAAAAGCTCGGCCATGTCAACCAACCAGCAGACGTTCCACACTTGTCTTTCAAAAGCATCGGAAAAACTGTTCAAGATGTTAGGTACTGAACAGTGTTTTTTTTTGGTTAAAATGATTACTTTTTCATCTACTACTTCTTTCAAAATATAATGCTCTTTATTACTTTTTATCCCCCGCCGAAAATTTTCGGCGGAGGATATAGAAATAGTCTCCGTCCGTCCGTCCGTCCGTCCGTCCGACCTTCCGTCCTTCCGTCCGTCCGTCCTTCCGTCCGACATTTTTGTCCGGAGCATATCTCTAAAAGTATTTGAGTTATCAACTTGAAACTTCATAGGTGGATAGACCTCATTGAGGAGGAGTGCAGTGCACAAGAATGATAACTCTACCTTGCATGATTTTTGAGTTATTGCCCTTTGTTATTTTTCAAAATTGATTTTTGTCCAGAGCATAACTCCAAAAGCCTATGAGATATTAACATGAAACTTCATAGGTGCATAGATCACACTCAGGAGGTGTGCAGTGCACATGAATGATAACTCTACCTTTCATAATTTTTGAGTTATTGCCCTTTGTTATTTTTCATACCTAATTTTTCACCTGAGTGAAGCATAACTCAAAAAGTGTTTAAGATATCAACATGAAATGTCATAGGTGGATAGATCTTATTGAGGAGGAATGTTGTGCGCAAGAATGATAACTCTTCCCTATACAATTTTTGAGTTATTGCCCTTTGTTTTTTTTCATGCTATTTTGTCCAGAGCTTATCTCAAAAAGTATTTGAGGTATCAACTTGAAACTTTAAAGGTGGATGGATCTCATTGAGGAGGAGTGCAGTGCTTAAGAATGATAACTCTACCCTGCATTATTTTTGAGTTATTGCCCTTTGTTATTTTTCAAAATTAATTTTTGTCCAGAGCATAACTCAAAAAGCCTTTGAGATATCAAAATGAAACTTCATAGGTGCATAGATCTCACTCAGGAGGTGTGCACTGCACAAGAATGATAACTCTACCTTTTATAATTTTTGAGTTATTGCCCTTTGTTATTTTTCATACTTAATTTTTCAATTCAATTTTTTTCTCTAAGAGTATTAGAGGTATCAACTTGAAACTTCATAGGTGAATAGATTTTACTGAGGAGGGATGCAGCACACAAGAATGATAACCTACCCTGCATTATTTTTCAGTTATTGCCCTTTGTTATTTTCAGCCATCAGTATTCACATAGGTTTCAAATCTGTAATCACTATAGCCATCAGTTTTCATTACCAAAAGACCTCTAAAAATAGAATTATTCTGTTCTTCTATATATACATTCTTCCAATGAGCAAACACATTCGGCGGGGGATGGCCATGTTGACATGGCTCTTGTTTTGGTAAATTTAAGCCTGATACTATGTAAGTGACAGTCTGAAAGTCGGTCCTTCTCGTAACAATTTTGATATTGTAATGCTAACTATGAATTGACCGTAAAAAGTCGGTCCAGAAGGATGGTCTGAATGTATACCTGTACCATAGGATTAACTTCTGGCATTCAAAGGGCAATAGACTAACTCCGGAATTAAGAATATTTGGGTATTTCTCAGCTAATCTGTAGGTACAAACATTTACAGTAACTGTTACAGCTTCCAAGATAAGTGAAACAGGTTGACTAATCTGTTGTGGCTGTAGTGGTCCATGAAGCTGTAATGGTAAAAGTTTGTTTGTTCCTACGGATAGGTTGGGAAAAACCCAAATTTGCGAATAACGTCTATTAAAGTATTATTAAAATCTCTATATTTCATTTTTAGGTATATCGGAGGAGATGTCATTATCATATCGTCTTTACGATGTTGAGGTTATTGAGCTAAGTCCGCAGGTCTCGTTTCTCCTCATGTTGCCACCGGCTGACGATCTATGTATTGTACCGGGTCAAAATGACGAAATTGTAGAGCGAGATGATTTCACCTTACTACCTGTGCAAGTTTTTGAAATGAGTAAGTTGAAAAGGATACAGTCTTTTGTATCATATCTTAAAGCTGCAGAAAAAAGTAAATAATTCCTCCAGTGATTAGTTTTATTTTGAATTTATGGGGAAAAATTTTATTTTTTTTATGGAAAATCTTCTCGCATACACATGTGACTTGCTACTCAGCATTGTGGGTTGTAATTCATGACAAAGATATTGTATTATTTCAAGTGAATTTGAGAAATTAATTGCTTTTGTTTTGGTTCACCTGTACCAGAGATGATATGGATTGGAGATCTAAGAAAGTTTAGAACTTGTTTTGAGACTAAAACTCAGACTTAAATTAAAAAGAAATACTATTGCTTGATTACTTAAGTTAAAACTTTTGACAAGCTGTTCAGAAAATAAGGAAATTATTTTGGTTTATGTTTATCAGCTTTTATGGAATTAAACTTACAGAAATTCAGTGTTCAAATTTTCTTCAGAGCTATATATTTGCCATATTTTTAGTTCAATTGTTATACATTCTATTTTCAGTTCAATTATTTTCTATCTATTTTCAGTTCATATGTCTACATACCAGCCACAGTTCATCAGTCGTTACTCTCGTCTTTCATCCATTCTCGAGATGGACACCATTCTGGCGCAACAAATGCAAAGAGAGGTAACTCTTTCTTACTAAAATAATTAGGATAGTATGAGTAGTCTACCTTATATAACTGACAATTGCATTATCAACTAAGGCAGTTTTCACTTCATATGCTTCAAATGTAAAGATTTATATAAGTAATAATATTGATGAAAAAAGATAAATCTGCACAAACATGATGTAAAAAGCACAAATACAAAACTGTGAAAGCAAATTCAAATTTTTCAATTAAAAAGTTGTAAAAGGTAAAAAAAATAATAATGAAATTTTCTTTTTCTTGCAGGCATTTTCAAAAGAGGAATTAAATACAGCAAAAGATCGTGTAAAAAGACTGTTAAATTTACAAAATGATCTTGATAAAGCATGGAAAGGCATGCGCTGGATCATGGACATAATCACTCATGCGCGATCTCGAACTTTCGTAGGATGCATTCCAGTTCAAACTTTATATTCTGCAAGTGCGGATAATTCTTTATCCAATGACCTTGAACGCAAAGGTAAAATACGTGATAACAACAATTATGAAGGTTATTCGAGTTCATGTAATTCAAATGAAATCAGTGTCGGAAAAGACCATGTTAAAATCGCAAAGTTTTACGATCCAAACGATGATGAGTCACAAAAGAGTCACAAAGAGACGAAGTCGGAAACACCTAGTCATAACGATAATTCAGGGATTTTACGGGTATACGCAGCTTATGACACTGGGTTAGCGAAAGGAACGAGTGTGAAATTGCATGTGACGCCACGAACTACGGCAAGAGAGGTTATTAACTTGGTTGTGTTAAATTTGAACCAAGCAGTGATTAACAAGGGAAAATCTGGACCAGTTTACGAAGAGGAGAAATTCACGGAATTTTGTTTGGTAGCTGTGATAGGTGCACGGGAGAGAATTCTAAGAGACGATTATCAACCTTTAAACCTTCAGAATCCATGGACTAAGGGGAGATTATATGTACGCATGAGAAGTAATCTGTTAGCTGCCATACAGCAAGGGCAGGCCACTGCCGTCTGAGGCGAAACATAAAGCGAAATTATACTTTTACTATTGAGAAGTAATCTGCTCGAAGCCAAAGAAACAGCAAAGAAAAGTCACTTTGGTCGGAGAGTTAAAATCTTGTTTGTTTGAAAACCTATTCCAAGTTCTGTTAATTAACATATTAAAATAGGGCAAATTTTATTCATTTATCCTTAAATGAATCCATACACTTACAAGATTGTGGGAGAGATCAGAAAAAGGTGTTAGTCATACTGAAACAAAAGGAATTTAAAGGACATCTCCAGATACAAGCGTAATATTTAGAAACATGTAAAAATGTTGTCAAAATTACAAATATAGTGATTTAAACAAGCCTAAGGTACTTATTTCATAGTAATTACCTATTATGTAGGAAAATATACAAGAACAACTCTTAATACATTAGATATGGAGTAGAATTCTAATATGAAAATTGAATATTCAATCTCTATAATTTTGCATTAAAAACTATTTTTAAACTCTATATATTTATTAGCTTTGATCTTTTGAAAATTTGTTTACTCATATAGCAGTGTGTGGCTTTGGGCATATTGACAATTTTTATTTCTGAGTTAGAATTATATTGTTAAGTTTATTGCATTCTGTAAAAACAGCATACCTTTTAGTGATGTCGAATTTGTGATGGTTTTAGTCAAGTTTAAACCTATAGAAAGTTTACCTGCAATCAAATATCCATTAATGATGTTACAGGAAGACTTCAACTTCTTGAACCATTATAATGTTGTTTTTTTGCCTCGTATTTTGTTTTATCAAAGACCTTGCCATTTATTGCTATAGAAAATAGTGTTACTACATCTACCATTGTGTATTCACAACCCTGTTGGAAGCATTCCATACTTGTATTATTCATACATCATTGGTTGTATTGTTCGGGGCCTCTCTTGCTGAGTTGTTTAAGTTACATTATATCCTCATTTTCTGCTGTCCAGTTGAATAAGTTATGAAATCTTTTAAAGATTGGCTATTAAAATGGTGATTGATCAATAACTGATAATGAAGAATGTGTATAATATAATATTAAATCAAAACTACCTTAATTACAAAAAGACTGTCCAAATCTTTTTAAGAACTGAGCATTACCAATACATTTTGAATGATATTTAAAGAAAATTCTGTTGGTCACCTGGATTATTGGTTACTTATTCATAGTAATATATAATAAACTGAACACACTAATATGGCAAAATGTCAAGTTATTTTTTATTTTTTAACTGCTTACTGATCATGTACACTTGGATGGGCATTATGTCACTTTTAAGTTCCCTGATTTCATACCATTTGCTTATCACCATTGTGGGTT
The DNA here is from genome assembly GCF_026571515.1 of Ruditapes philippinarum. Classification (NCBI taxonomy): domain Eukaryota; kingdom Metazoa; phylum Mollusca; class Bivalvia; order Venerida; family Veneridae; genus Ruditapes; species Ruditapes philippinarum. The sequence continues at coordinate 81,059 of NW_026856716.1, forward strand.
CGAACCTTGCAAGGCACTTTGGTTTCTTTCATGTGAGGAACCTATCCAGCTAGATCACGGAAGGTACCAGCATGTTTTCTGAAATAATGCATGAAGGCGCTCCAGAGATATTTCTCCCCCAGTAAAACCTGGAAAGTTCACAAGTAATGACCCATGACCTAACAATAACCACATTTTTTTGAAAAATTAACCATGTTAACACAATAAATGTACAATATAATAATCTATAAGGAATGGTCAAAAATCAAGTTTCTGCTTTTATTCCACTGCCAGGCATTGCTTTAGGGACATGAAACTGCCAATATTTTGAAATGTTTATATCATTTGACGGTTAACAGTATAAAAATTCAGTTATATCTTTTAACAGATATATTGTCATATGTTTAATACATTATCAACTTTGTGTGAAACTTTTGGACATCACTGTATTAGCAGGGCTCATTTTTAGCCCGACTACCAGTCTCAAGAGTTTATAACTCTGTCATTTTGATAAATTAATGCCTTTTTCTCCAACTTTTTAAATCTGTTATTAAAAATAGTTGAACATACAGTTTTGTTGACAACTTTTGCTTCCTAGAAAGTTAGCTGCAACATAAAAGAGGCATTTTCTAGACCAAAAGTATGTTGTTGTTTTTTTCTAAAACATAAAAGAGAAAATTCACCAATAGGTTGCCTTTTATACAGCCACAAAACAAATTTCTTTTAACTTTTGAGATATACAGAAAAAGTGATAAATTTTGGAACAGCAATTAAGGTTGTTTTCTTTTTGCATTATATGTGAAGTATCCATTATTTTTAAATTACCAACATAATTACATGTATGTACACATTTTTTCCAAATTTTTATCAGTGTTTATTGTTTTCCTAAAATTGGAAATATAAAGGCCTGGTATATATGTTTGAAGTTTCAGTAATTTCACACTATGGTGATACTAAATCTGCCATGTACACATTCATTCATTTATTCATTCTTGTAAATATTCTTGCATACTAATTTATTATTGTGTTCGTAGTCAGCCCAGTGCAATTTTTTGGCCAGGAGTGATTTCGGGGGGTTTTATTGAAGGTTTACTATCTTTTACTTATATATTTTCCCAATAAACAAGTTTTAAATGTTACTGAAATAAAATATAAATATTATACTAACAGATGGTGAATATCATTGAATTGGGGAAAAGTAAGCAATGTATATTATTACATAAGCTAACAGATGTGTTTCTGTTTTTAAGTTAAGAGTAACATGTTTGTTTTTTGTTTAATGATGCTCTAACAGATACTGATAAAATGTTTGAACACATTCAAACAAAAAAAGTGAATGTTTACAATAGAAAATTTTAATAGATGCCCTTAGGCCTCTATTAAAAATTAATTGAAAAATATTGAAATTTATTTACATTACATAATGGATGCACAATATAGCAGCTACCAAAGATTAGATTATCTAACTGTAAAAACGTTACATAAGTAAACAAATTACAAATAATTAGTTGATAAATGGTTGATTAAAAGAAATTAAATATTATCTTTTTAATTAATACTGGCCTGATGTTTATTTTAAAAATTAAACTATTTTTTTTCTTAAGAAGATGGCATATTATTAAGCGTTCTTGTTTTATCTAATTTAAAAAAAAATTCTTAAGTTCATTTATTTTATTAATCAAAGCTTGATTTTTTACTATTAAAGGTTCCTGTTTACAATTAAACTTAGCCATTTATTATTTAATGTGGTCATTTTCAATTGAAATGTCCTGTTTGTTTACAGTTATAGGTGATTGTTTACCATTACAATTCCCATTTAGTTTAAAACCCTTTTCTTTACAATTTAAAATGGGCCATTTTCAACTCAAGTTAGCAATTTACTAGCATCATATTTAGATCTTATTGTTTACTGTAAAGTAAACCCCACTTGTTTACAATGAAACCTGGTTATTTACTATTAAATTTGGCCGTTTTCAATAAATATTTCCTGTAAACAATTAAGACTTATTTTTTACCATTAGACCTGGCCATCTACTTTTAAAACTACCTGTTTACAATTAAAGATGGTCATTTACAATCAAAACAGGCAATTTAATTATATAGTTATATGGTAATATTTATATCTTACTGTTAACCTGTTTACAATTAATGATGGTCATTTACTACATGTGTAGTTTTCAATTTCCTTATTTACTCTTAAATCTGGCCATCCAATATTAAAACTACTACCTGTTTACAATTTAAGATGGCCAATTACAATTAAAACAGGTACTTTACTTACTACTGTAAATCAGAGTAGCTTATAGTTACTGTTAACTTTTTTAAAACCTGTTTACAATTACAAGTTGGCCATCTGTGCTGTATTTGCATTCTTTTTCAATGTTTCATGAAAAACATTTATTTATCAATGCATTTATTTATGATATATTGTTGTTGATAAACATGCAATGAGATTTTTGTTAATGTGATATTTTATGTCTAGAAAATGCATGTGCTAGATACATACACTCTCCTTCATCCAGCTCGTCATTCCATTTACATATGAGAATTTTTATAGTATTATAAAGTAAAATAAAAACATTAAAAAACTTTACTTGTTGTTTGTTGTTATTTTTTAGTGTTAAAAAGTCCTTGTATAAAACCAATTGAGATGTGGATAAGAAATTGTTGTCTTTACTTGATAAAGGGTTACTGGAATGATCATTTTTCCTTGACAGTTGATCTTGCACATAAAGTCTAATCACTACTGATTCAGAAGTCGTGTTGGAAAAGTATATGGTCATATGCGAAGAAATTGGTAATTACTGGTTAGTAATCCAGGTAAGCCGGTTAGGCTGTCGGACTACCGAGATACAACCAAAATATGTTGGTTTAAACATATTAATTTAAGCTTGATTGCGAAACAAGTTCTTGCAACTTATATTAATCATTTTCGAGTCCGCTTCCTGGAGCCAACCAGTACTGGTGTCATATGATGAAACATGGTCGTCACCTATTAGGGCTTAAACCCATGATCCACGAGTTGAGAGACAGATACCTTAACCACTAGGCCACCGCTCAATAAAATGTGTTAAAATCGACATTAAAACCAAACATATACTTGCAAGGGATGAGGTGACCTAATGGTTAAGGTGTGTGTATCTCAAACAAAGGATCATGAGTGAAGATATACTGGGGACATTTTATCATGTGACACCAGTACTGTTTATAAACCAAGGAAGTGCACTCAAGATTTACACTCATTACTCAGTACTGGCTGGGTCCAGGATCGGATTCGATAGTGTCTATGACCTTAAAGCTTCCAACACAATCACACTGAAATACATTCTATATTCTATACTCATATGACATCCAGCCTCCATGTTCCATCTTAAACACGTGCCAGTATTTCTTAGTCTAAATAGTGATTTAAATAAGTTGTTTTTTTGTTTGTTTTATCATGTGTCAACATCATTACTTAAAAATCATGGAAGCATACTCAAGAGTGGCTTAAATAAGTCTTCATAAATGTGGGATACGTCTCACCAACGCTGACTAAGGCGTCATATGGCTACTGGTGGAGGAAGACTTAGCTCGATAGCTTCCTCACACTAAAGAAGAATACTAAAGAAGTATACTATCAGGATTCGAGCCACCAGTGTTGGGGCAAGTAGTTTGAAGTCAAGGACCTTATCAAAATATGATTTTTGAACATTCTCTTGGGACACATTTTGTACAAAGGTATTCTTAGCGTTTTAGTAACATCGTGCAATAATTTTTGAGACACATTGAATGTACTCGCGTTTTTGTACACTCATTTTGCTTAAATGGATAAATGAGCGATCTTTTAAGCCACATTTTGCTTTAATTAACTATTGGGCGTTCTTTGTATCATCATTATGCTTAAATTGATAATTGAACGTTCCTTTAAGCCACATTTCGCTTTATTAAACTATTGGGCGTTCTTTGTAGCTACATTTTGCTTGAATGAATTACTTAGCGCTCTTTGTACCACATTTTGCTTTCATAAACTATTGGGCGTTCTTTGTATCATCATTTTGCTTAAATTGATAATTGAACGTTCTTTTAAGCCACATTTCGCTTTATTAAACTATTGGGTGTTCTTTGTAGCTACATTTTGCTTGAATGAATTACTTAGCGCTCTTTGTACCACATTTTGCTTTCATAAACTATTGAGCGTTCTTTGTCGCCTCATTTTGCTTAAATGGATAAATAAGCGTTCTTTTAAGCCATATTTCGCTTCTTTAATCTATTGGGCGTTCTTTGTAACCTCTTTTTGCTTAAAAAGATAATTGAGCGTTCTTTGTTCCACATTTCGCTTCTTTACAGTCATGGACGTTCTTTGTCGCATCATTTTGCTTAAATGGATAAATAAGCGTTCTTTAAAGCCATATTTCGCTTCTTTAAACTATTGGGCGTTCTTTGTAACCTCTTTTTGCTTAAAAAGATAATTGAGCGTTCTTTGTTCCACATTTCGCTTCTTTACAGTCATGGACGTTCTTTGTCGCATCATTTTGCTTAAATGGATAAATAAGCGTTCTTTAAAGCCATATTTCGCTTCTTTAAACTATTGGGCGTTCTTTGTAACCTCTTTTTGCTTAAAATGATAATTGAGCGTTCTTTGTTCCACATTTCGCTTCTTTACAGTCATGGACGTTCTTTGTCGCATCATTTTGCTTAAATGGATAAATAAGCGTTCTTTAAAGCCATATTTCGCTTCTTTAAACTATTGGGCGTTCTTTGTAACCTCATTTTGCTTAAAAAGATAAGTGAGCGTTCTTTGTTACACATTTCGCTACTTTAAAGTAATGGACGTTCTTTGTCGCCACATTTTGCTTGAAAAGATAATTGAGCGTTTTTTGTTCCACATTTCGCTTCTTTAAACTAATAAACGTTCTTTGTAGCCACATTTTGCTTAAAAAGAGAATTGAGCGTTCTTTGTTCCACATTTCGCTTTATTAAACTATTGAACGTTCTTTGTAGCTACATTTTGCTTAAATGGAAAATTTAGCGTTCTTGTTGGCCACATTTTGCTTTAATAAGCTATTGGACGTTATTTGCAGCCATATTTTGCTTGAATGAATTACTGAGCATTTTTTAATGCCGCATATATTGAGTGAGTTCAATACTGAATACATAATTGGAAGTCTTATTTTATCATTGATTAATTAGGGAAATTCATCCGTAGCTTTTGTTATGATAAACAATTGAGCTGTCACAGACAAAAACTATATGAGCATTCTTTGTAAGCACATTTCAACTAAAGTGCATGCTTGACCATTCACTTTAGTCCAGTTGTGTATTCACAGGCAAAGATTACAAAATCTTTGATTACATAAGTATTTATGAATGAAATAGTATAATTATATTTTGGCTGATTTCGGTCATTTCGTTTGCAGCAGTGTCAGTTTTAACCCCAGGGGCAAGATTTATATGCTACACAACTTTTGCTAAGCACCATGCTTTAATTTTTATACTATCACAATAAAACAGATTTCTTTCCAATTTTTAAAAATCTGATTCAGCACTGTTTGAGATAGTTCCCTGATATGAATCCGTGTTCACTTATCCGTTACCCCAATATTTTTATGTCTTGATGGGGTGTACAATCACATGTATTTTGTTATACGGCGACATTGCCGGCTTGTTGCCATTCATTAGGTTACATTTCTTACATCTGTCTCTTTGATATGGCGAATGCTAACATTAGGCGGCATTTGAGAGAAGTTTATTATATAGAGCTGTAGGGATGGTGCAGCAGGGGGGCCACCTTCCGCCAGGTTGGTGCGGCGCTTGATGTAAGATTGTTTTTAGAAAGCATCGTTACGTAATCGTTAATCAGTCGTTAGTAAAATTCATTAACGAAATCGTTGTGTAATCGATATGGGTAAAAACAGCATATTGGCATCACCTGTTATTAAAGTTTTCCTGCATAGAGTACATTGCCAATACAAATAATTGTTCATAAATTGTTTAAAGATGTTTCCATATATCTGTGAACACACATCTGCTTTATAGAAACAGTTGACACTCTGTATAAATCTTTTTGTTTGTTTGTATGTTTGTTTGTATGTATGTATAACGTTCGTTCGCCGTAAAACCTAAGTCGTTGGATATTCAATACAATACAATACAGTTTATTTGTTTTAAACATTATACAACGTTTCTAGCAAAATATTTAGACAGGAAACATAGTTTATAGCAACATTATACAAAAACAAAATGCTTTCAAATCTGGGTTAGCGGAGGGATATTTGTTATATGACCAAATAAGTTACAACTGAACATTTTGGATTTGTAACAAAATACAAATTAAGAGACTACTAAACGTTCATAGATATATGTTCATTGCCTCATGTTTAAGATACAGAATATTTCGGTCTTGACAGGTTACATGTGTGTGATAAAATAGAAGGGTTAACTATTAAAGAGTAAATGTTAAAGTGCAAAGTATATAAAACTCAATAAAATGTGGATACTTTTCGAGATTAAATGATAGAAAAATGTAAAATTATCTCCTCTATGAAATGCAAAATATATAAATCTTGATTTGATATTTCTTTGTGATGAAATCCATAAATAATGATTAAAACCCAATTTAAGAGAAAATTTTAATTATATCTTCTTTCAAAGGCAAATTATAAAAAAAAAATGGAATCATTTTTCAAGAATAAGATGATAAAATAGTTGCAAACTTTATGATTGTTGGCCAATGGCAGTAATATTTTCGTTAATATCTGAATCGATGCTTGCAATGAACTCTTTCAAAAATGTTGGCGCTAAGTATCAACGTAATTTTGTTTTGATTTTAATGATGCAGATCATGGAATGAGCTACATTTTCTGTAAAACTTTGATTACATAAGTAACATAACCTTTGTGACACACTGGTGAAAATATTAAATAAATGTTCGTATGATGTTTCCTTGAAAATGCTTTTGGGAAACAAAGCAAGTTTTGATTAATAATAAGTTTATTTTCCATGAAAATAGAGGTAAGCCATGAATTCAAAGTATATGCTACACAATTATATAATGTTTTCTTAATATACTCCGTTTAATTTCATTATAACCTAAAACGTCAAAATTTATCCATATATAGAGGATATTGAATGAGTGTAAGTTCAATACTGAATTTATTGCACGAGTTGAATAAAATCATATTATGCGAGCCTCTGGCGAGCATAATATTATTTTATTCAACGAGTGCAATAAATTCAGTAATGAACTTACACGAATTTTTAATATTCTATTTATCACATACCCAAAATAAAGACCGTTTGAAGTGAAATAAGAGTCATTTTTCATTGACGCGCCTATAGTATAACACTAACATTTAGCGCGTCTTTACACTATGTTTGTATAACGCTAATGACGTCACGTCAAAATATATGCACGGCCGTGCAATACCATATTTACGGAGTCGCAAAATCGGCACGGGTGTGTGATAATAATGAACATTTTTATAACAGAATTTTTATAGTATTATAAAGTAAAATAAAAACATAAAAAACTTACCTTGCTGTTTGTTGTTGCTTTTACCAGGTTCTGTAAAGTTCTTGTAGAAAACGAATTGAGATATTTTGAGATATGGTGATTTTCTCCGTTAGAAATAGTTGTCTTTGATTGGTAAGAGTTACTGGAATAATACTCTGGCGCAACAACATTCTTCCATGTCAGTTGGTCATGCTTATTAAGTATAATCACTACTGATTCAGAAGTCGTGTTGGAAAAGTATATGGTCATATGCGAAGAAATTGGTAATTACTGGTTAGTAATCCAGGTAAGCCGGTTAGGCTGTGGGACTACCGAGATACAACCAAAATGTGTTGGTTTAAACATATTTATTTAAGCTCGATTGCGAAACAAGTTCTTGCAACTTATATTAATCACTTTCGAGACCGCTTCCTGGAACCAACCAGTACTGGTGTCATATGAAGAAACATGGTTGTGACCCGATTAGGGCTCGAACCTATGATCCACGAGTTGAGAGGCAGATACCTTAACCACTAGGCCACCGCTCAATAAAATGTGTTAAAATCGACATTAAAACCAAACATATACTTGCAGGGATTCGATAGTGTCTATGACCTTTAAGCTTCCAACACAATCACACTGAAATACATTCTATATTCTATACTCATATGACATCCAGCCTCCATGTTCCATCTTAAACACGTGCCAGTATTTCTTAGTCTAAATAGTGATTTAAATAAGTTGTTTTTTTTTTGTTTGTTTTATCATGTGTCAACATCATTACTTAAAAATCATGGAAGCATACTCAAGAGTGGCTTAAATAAGTCTTGATAAATGTGGGATACGTCTCACCAACGCTGACTAAGGCGTCATATGGCTACTGGTGGAGGAAGACTTAGCTCGATAGCTTCCTCACACTAAAGAAGAATACTAAAGAAGTATACTATCAGGATTCGAGCCACCAGTGTTAGGGCAAGTAGTTTGAAGTCAAGGACCTTATCAAAATATGATTTTTGAACATTCTCTTGGGACACATTTTGTACAAAGGTATTCTTAGCGTTTTAGTAACATCGTGCAATAATTTTTGAGACACATTGAATGTACTCGCGTTTTTGTACACTCATTTTGCTTAAATGGATAAATGAGCGATCTTTTAAGCCACATTTTGCTTTAATTAACTATTGGGCGTTCTTTGTATCATCATTTTGCTTAAATTGATAATTGAACGTTCCTTTAAGCCACATTTCGCTTTATTAAACTATTGGGTGTTCTTTGTAGCTACATTTTGCTTGAATGAATTACTTAGCGCTCTTTGTACCACATTTTGCTTTCATAAACTATTGAGCGTTCTTTGTCGCCTCATTTTGCTTAAATGGATAAATAAGCGTTCTTTTAAGCCATATTTCGCTTCTTTAAACTATTGGGCGTTCTTTGTAACCTCTTTTTTGCTTAAAAAGATAATTGAGCGTTCTTTGTTCCACATTTCGCTTCTTTACAGTCATGGACGTTCTTTGTCGCATCATTTTGCTTAAATGGATAAATAAGCGTTCTTTAAAGCCATATTTCGCTTCTTTAAACTATTGGGCGTTCTTTGTAACCTCATTTTGCTTAAAAAGATAAGTGAGCGTTCTTTTGTTCCACATTGCGCTTCTTTACAGTCATGGACGTTCTTTGTCGCATCATTTTGCTTAAATGGATAAATAAGCGTTCTTTAAAGCCATATTTCGCTTCTTTAAACTATTGGGCGTTCTTTGTAACCTCATTTTGCTTAAAAAGATAAGTGAGCGTTCTTTGTTACACATTTCGCTACTTTAAAGTAATGGACGTTCTTTGTCGCCACATTTTGCTTGAAAAGATAATTGAGCGTTTTTTGTTCCACATTTCGCTTCTTTAAACTAATAAACGTTCTTTGTAGCCACATTTTGCTTAAAAAGAGAATTGAGCGTTCTTTGTTCCACATTTCGCTTTATTAAACTATTGAACGTTCTTTGTAGCTACATTTTGCTTAAATGGAAAATTTAGCGTTCTTGTTGGCCACATTTTGCTTTAATAAGCTATTGGACGTTATTTGCAGCCATATTTTGCTTGAATGAATTACTGAGCATTTTTTAATGCCGCATATAGAGGATATTGAGTGAGTGTAAGTTCAATACTGAATACATAATTGGAAGTCTTATTTTATCATTGATTAATTAGGGAAATTTATCCGTAGCGTTTATGATAAACAATTGAGCTGTCACAGACAAAAACTATATGAGCATTCTTTGTAAGTACATTTCAACTAAAGTGCATGCTTGACCATTTACTTTAGTCCAGTTGTGTATTCACAGGCAAAGATTACAAAATCTTTAATTGAATGAAATAGTATAATTATATTTTGGCTGATTTCGGTCATTTCGTTTGAAGCAGTGTCAGTTTTAACCCCAGGGGCAAGATTTATATGCTACACAACTTTTGCTAAGCACAATGATTTAATTTTTATACTATCACAATAAAACATATTTCTTTCCAATTTTAAAATTCTGATTCAGCAATGCTTTGAGATAGTTCCCTGATATGAATCCGTGTTCACTTATCCGTTACCCCAATATTTTCATGTCTTGATGGGGTGTACAATCACATGTATTTTGTTATTCGGCGACATTGCCGGCTTGTTGCCATTCATTACATCTGTCTCTTTGATATGGCGAATGCTAACATTAGGCGGCATTTGAGAGAAGCTTAATTATATAGAGCTGTAGGGATGGTGCAGCAGGGGGGGGGGGCACCTTCTGCCAGGTTGGTGCGGCGCTTGATGTAAGATTGTTTTTAGAAAGCATCGTTACGTAATCGTTAATCAGTCGTTAGTAAAATTCATTAACGAAATCGTTGTGTAATCGATATGGGTAAAAACAGCATATTGGCATCACCTGTTATTAAAGTTTTCCTGCATAGAGTACATTGCCAATACAAATAATTGTTCATAAATTGTTTAAAGATGTTTCCATATATCTGTGAACACACATCTGCTTTATAGAAACAGTTGACACTCTGTATAAAATCTTTTTGTTTGTTTGTATGTTTGTTTGTATGTATGTATAACGTTCGTTCGCCGTAAAAACCTAAGTCGTTGGATATTCAATACAATACAATACAGTTTATTTGTTTTAAACATTATACAACGTTTCTAGCAAAATATTTAGACAGGAAACATAGTTTAATAGCAACATTATACAAAAACAAAATGCTTTCAAATCTGGGTTAGCGGAGGGATATTTGTTATATGACCAAATAAGTTACAAACTGAACATTTTGGATTTGTAACAAAATACAAATTAAGAGACTACTAAACGTTCATAGATATATGTTCATTGCCTCATCTTTAAGATACATTGACAGGTTACATGTGTGTGATAAAATAGAAGGGTTAACTATTAAAGAGTAAATGTTAAAGTGCAAAGTATATAAAACTCAATAAAATGTGGATACTTTTCGAGATTAATATACAATGATAGAAAAATGTAAAATTATCTTCTCTATGAAATGCAAAATATATAAATCTTGATTTGATATTTATTTGTGATGAAATACATAAATAATGATAAATACACAATTTAAGAGAACATTTTAATTATATCTTCTTTCAAAGGCAAATTATAAAAAAAAATTGAATCATTTTTCAAGAATAAGATGATAAAATAGTTTCAAACTTTATGATTGTTGGCCAATGGCAGTAATATTTTCGCTAATATCTGAATCGATGCTTGCAATGAACTCTTTCAAAAATGTTGGCGCTAAGTAACAACGTAATTTTGTTTTGATTTTAATGATGCAGATCATGGAATGAGCTACATTTTCTGTAAAACTTTGATTACATAAGTAACATAACCTTTGTGACACACTGGTGAAAATATTAAATAAATGTTCGTATGATGTTTCCTTGAAAATGCTTTTGGGAAACAAAGCAAGTTTTGATTAATAATAAGTTTATTTTCCATGAAAATAGAGGTAAGCCATGAATTCAAAGTATATGCAACACAATTATGTTTTCTTAATATACTCCGTTTAATTTCATTATAACCTAAAACGTCAAAATTTATCCATATATAGAGGATATTGAATGAGTGTAAGTTCAATACTGAATTTATTGCACGAGTTGAATAAAATCATATTATGCGAGCCTCTGGCGAGCATAATATTATTTTATTCAACGAGTGCAATAAATTCAGTAATGAACTTACACGAATTTAATATTCTATTTATCACATACCCAAAATAAAGACCGTTTGAAGTGAAATAAGAGTCATTTTTCATTGACGCGCCTATAGTATAACACTAACATTTAGCGCGTCTTTACACTATGTTTGTATAACGCTAATGACGTCACGTCAAAATATATGCACGGCCGTGCAATACCATATTTACGGAGTCGCAAAATCGGCACGGGTGTGTGATAAACTGTGTTACGCTTTGTTATTGTACATGCATGTGTTTATGCTGAATTCTTTAATTTCACTTTGTATATAGAACAAGTATAAGTTTTAAGCTGTTTAAGTATTGAAAAATTAAAACTGTAATATTATATTTATTTGATTTCATATTTCAGGGCAATGCATTTTGACTAATGATTGTTTTAGCACGCCCGTTGTCATATTTTGCAACATTGACCTATTTTGCCTTCTCTGATGTCGCACTTTGCAATAGCGATAAATAAGAATACCTTGTAACATTTTATAATAATGAATTATTGAGCATTCTTCGTTGCAACACTTTGCTTGAATGAACGATTGAGATGCTTTGTTGGCACATTTTGCTTTAATAAACTATTGATCATTCTCTGTAGCCTCATTTTGATTGAATGAATCACTTGGCATTCTTTGTCCACATTTTGCTTTAATAAACTATATGTAGTCGCCTCGTTTTGCTTAAATGGATAATTGAGCATTCTTTTAAGCCACATTTCGCTTTATTAAACTATTGGGCGTTCTTTGTAGCTACATTTTGCTTGAAAGAATTACTTACCATTCTTTGTACCACATTTTGCTTTCATAAATTATTGAGCGTTTTTTTGTAACCTAATTTTGCTTAAATGGATAACTGAGCTTTCTTTTATGCCACATGCCGCTTTATTAAACTATTGGGCGTTCTTTGTAGCTACATTTTGCTTGAATAAATTACTTAGCTTTCTTTGTACCACATTTTGCTTACATAAACTATTGAGCGTTCGTTGTAGCCTCACTTTGCTTAAATGGATAATTGAGCGTTCTTTTAAGCCACATTTCGCTTTATTAAACTATTGGGCGTTCTTTGTAGCCTCCTTTTGCCTCAATAAATTACTTAGCATACTTTGTACCACATTTTGCTTTCATAAACTATTGAGCGTTCTTTGTAGCCTCATTTTGCTTGAATGAATTACTTCGCATTCTTTGTCCACATTTTGCCTTAATAAACTATTGAGCGTTCTTTGTCGCCTCGTTTTGCTTAAATGGATAATTAAGCGTTCTTTAAGCCACATTTCGCTTTATTAAACTATTGGGCGTTCTTTGTAGCCTCCTTTTGCCTCAAAAAATTACTTAGCATTCTTTGTATCACATTTCGCTTTCATAAACTATTGAGCGTTCTTTGTAACCTCATTTTGCTTCATTTTGCTTGAATAAATAACTTAGCTTTCTTTGTACCACATTTCGCTTACATAAACTATTGAGCGTTCTTTGCAACCTCATTTTGCTTAAATGGATAATTGAGCGTTCTTTTAAGCCACATTTCGCTTTATTAAACTATTGGGCGTTCTTTGTAGCCTCCTTTTGCCTCAATAAATTACTAAGCATTCTTTGTACCACTTTTTGCTTTCATAAACTATTGAGCGTTCTTTGTAGCCTCAGTTTGCGTGAATAAATAACTTAGCTTTCTTTGTACCACATTTCGCTTACATAAACTATTGAGCGTTCTTTGTAACCTCATTTTGCTTAAATGGATAATTGAGCGTTCTTTTAAGCCACATTTCGCTTTATTAAACTATTGGGCGTTCTTTGTAGCCTCCTTTTGCCTCAATAAATTACTTAGCATTGTTTGTAACACATTTCGCTTTATTAAACTATTGGGCGTTCTTTGTAGCCTCCTTTTGCCTCAATAAATTACTTAGCATACTTTGTACCACATTTTGCTTTCATAAACTATTGAGCGTTCTTTGTAGCCTCATTTTGCTTGAATGAATTACTTCGCATTCTTTGTCCACATTTTGCCTTAATAAACTATTGAGCGTTCTTTGTCGCCTCGTTTTGCTTAAATGGATAATTAAGCGTTCTTTAAGCCACATTTCGCTTTATTAAACTATTGGGCGTTCTTTGTAGCCTCCTTTTGCCTCAAAAAATTACTTAGCATTCTTTGTATCACATTCCGCTTTCATAAACTATTGAGCGTTCTTTGTAACCTCATTTTGCTTCATTTTGCTTGAATAAATAACTTAGCTTTCTTTGTACCACATTTCGCTTACATAAACTATTGAGCGTTCTTTGTAACCTCATTTTGCTTAAATGGATAATTGAGCGTTCTTTTAAGCCACATTTCGCTTTATTAAACTATTGGGCGTTCTTTGTAGCCTCCTTTTGCCTCAATAAATTACTTAGCATTCTTTGTACCACATTTTGCTTTCATAAACTATTGAGCGTTCTTTGTAGCCTCATTTTGCGTGAATAAATAACTTAGCTTTCTTTGTACCACATTTCGCTTACATAAACTATTGAGCGTTCTTTGTAACCTCATTTTGCTTAAATGGATAATTGAGCGTTCTTTTAAGCCACATTTCGCTTTATTAAACTATTGGGCGTTCTTTGTAGCCTCCTTTTGCCTCAATAAATTACTTAGCATTCTTTGTACCACATTTTGCTTTCATAAACTATTGAGCGTTCTTTGCAACCTCATTTTGCTTAAATGGATAATTGAGCGTTCTTTTAAGCCACATTTCGCTTTATTAAACTATTGGGCGTTCTTTGTAGCCTCCTTTTGCCTCAATAAATTACTAAGCATTCTTTGTACCACTTTTTGCTTACATAAACTATTGAGAGTTCTTTGCAACCTCATTTTGCTTAAATGGATAATTGAGCGTTCTTTTAAGCCATATTTCGCTTTATTAAACTATTGGGCGTTCTTTGTAGCCTCCTTTTGCCTCAATAAATTACTTAGCATTGTTTGTAACACATTTTGCTTTCATAAACTATTGAGCGTTCTTTGTAGCCTCATTTTGCTTGAATAAATAACTTAGCTTTCTTTGTACCACATTTCGCTTACATAAACTATTGAGCGTTCTTTGTAACCTCATTTTGCTTAAATGGATAATTGAGCGTTCTTTTAAGCCACATTTAGCTTTATTAAACTATTGGGCGTTCTTTGTAGCCTCCTTTTGCCTCAATAAATTACTTAGCATTCTTTGTACCATATTTCGCTTTTATAAACTATTGAGCTTTCTTTTTAGTGTCACTTTGCTTAAATGGAAAATTGAGCATTCTTTTAGACACATTTTGCTTTAATAAACTATTGAGCATTCTTTGTAGCCTCATTTTGCTTTGCAATAATGAATAACTTGGCATTTTGCTGTCACTTTTTCAATAATGTATTGTTGAGTATTTCCTGAATAATTATTTTGTGATTCTTGTCTTTTACATTATGAGAGTCATATTTTATTATTAATTAATTAGTGACATTTATCCTTAGCGTTTGTTATGATAAACAATTGAGGTTTCACTGACAAAATACATTTCAGCTTTACCATTCACTATAGTCCAGTTCTGAACTCACGGACATAGATTACAAAACCTTTCATTACAGAAGTGTTTATGAAAGAAACCGTATTGTTTATATGGTGGTTGACTTCTGTCATATTGTTGGGGGGGGGGGGGGAGAGAACCAATTTAAAAGACAATTTAAAAGACAATTTTGCTACAAATCTGAAGAAAGAGTCAAATCCAAGGAAGTATAAATCACAATTAAATGACAGGCAATGCTACATGCCAAATATTCATGCTAAGCTTTCATAAAAGAGTACTTGAAATGTATTTTCCTATACAAGTCTATAATTATAAAAGTGAAGCCCGGAGCGGGGCCAATTTTACTTTTGTAGAATACCATAAATGATGCTATACGCAAAATATCTAAGCTCTTGACATTGTAATTTTAGAGAAGAGTTTTGTTAAGTTACGTTATACCGGGCGATAACTTTTAGGGGTGTCCAACAAGAAAGCGAAAACACGCAAACACGAAAAGAACGTTTTTCTTGTTATGTCCATTTGGAAAACGCGTACACGAACTAACTGGAGAAAAAAAAGCACGACAAAACAAAAAATATATATTTCTTGTTCTGCTGCTCTTTCGCGTTGTCGCTCATTCAGCCTTGACAAAGAAAAGACAGAAATCAGTCCACCCCATTTTGTATGATAAACTTTTGGCAAAATATAAACAATAAGCTCAGAGAATATCAAAAAAACCTTGTTAAGCCCCTCGAAACTTTTGTTTTAATTTACATTTTGTCTGTCTCCTTGATGATGTTCACTTTTCTTTCTTTGTCATTCTTCTTTTCTTTTCTTCTTGCTTGTTTGTGCAAGTAGCCAGGTATATTTTCACAGCATTTAGCGGTGATTATAACAGTTCTGACTTTTCCAATGCATGTGTTTTATAAATACAAAGTAAAAGTACCCGCGCAGTGGTATTCCATATTTTCAGTGACTGATGTATAACTATCCAAACTCAAGATTTGATTTTAGAATTTTGCTGAGGCAATTATTTTTTCAAACATGAATTCTTAGGTATTTCATGTAGCCCCTACTTTCAACACTGAATTTTCGAGAAGCATGTTTTGCAATTATGAAGTATTGAGCTCTCTCTGTTGTATATCTTTGCAATTCATTTGAGCCGCGTCATGACAAAACCAACATAGTGCGTTTGCGACCAGCATGGATCCAGACCAGCCTGCGCATCCGCGCAGTCTGATCAGGATCCATGCTGTTCGCTATCAGTTTCTCTACTTGTTATAGAGTTTGTAAGCGAACAGCATGGATCCTGATCAAACTGCGCGGATGCACAGGCTGGTCTGGATCCATGCTGGTCGCAAACCCATTATGTTGGTTTTGTCGTGACGCGGCTCATTTGTTTCTAGTGAGTATCTCATGTATTGATGCATTCTTGTGTATTCCTTTAAGACACTATCTCAATAATGTATTCTTTATCACTATCAGAAGTCAAAGTTTGCAGCAAGGAATAATTGAGAATTCTTCAAAAAGATGTTTTTTAATTTTGAATTATAAAGCTTTCAGGGGCGATACATTTTGCAAGCATATCCTGCAGTTATATTTTGCAATATGGACATATGCACTATTTGAAGACGCAGTTTTCAATAGCGATTATTCATTACATTTTATAATAATGAATTATTTAACATTTTTGTAGCCATGTTTTGCATTATTTAATAATGAATTATTGAGCATTCTTTATGTCTACATTTTGCTTTAACGAAACAAATGAGCTTTTTTTCTATCCATATTTTGCTTAAATGATTACTGAAAAATTATATATATAGCCACATTACGCTTAATTGAACATTGTACATTCTTTGTAGCCACATTTTGCTTCAATGATAAATTGAGCATTCTTTTTAGCCACATTACGCTTAAATGAATTACTGAGCAATTTTGTAGTCACATTTTGCTTGAATAAACTATTGGACATTCTTTGTACATTTTGATTGAGTCAATAATTGAGCATACTTGCTTGAAAATCACTTAGCATTTTTTTGGCCACACTTTATTAACATGTCATGTTCCCTGTGGCCACTGTCTTTTTACAGTTTTGGATAACCATTTACTTAAGTCCCGTTGTTCACCCACGGGCATAGATTAAAAAATCTTAACTTACATTAGCATTTTGTGAATAAAGGCTAACTTTTTTTGGAGATATTGAGAGATATTCTCAGTGTATAGTGCGAGGTCATATAGCGGTGTTTTGATAAATTTAGACTTTTCCCCAACATGGCTTTTTTATAAAAAAAGTAAAAATCCTCTCAGTGTATTTCCTTTGGACAGAAAGATATGAGCCGTGTCACGACAAAACCAACATAGTGCGTTTGCGACCAGCATGGATCCAGACCAGCCTGCGCATCCGCGCAGTCTGATCAGGATCCATGCTGTTCGCTTTCAGTTTCTCTACTTGAAATAGTTGGTAGCCGAACAGCATGGATCCTGATCAGAATGCGCGGATGCGCAGGCTGGTCTGGATCCATGCTGGTCGCAAACCCATTATGTTGGTTTTGTCGTGACACGGCTCATATGTACATAGTTTGTTGATGTAGATATCTCAACAAAAGACTTGATTTAAGTATTCTGGGATATCAATTTCCAGCATTTTTAGAAAACTACACTGTATATAGACTATAGACACAATGGAGTTTCTACAGCAACATTTTCATTTACTGCGTAAAGAGATTTAATATCAATTATATGATAAAATGATTGAGCATAGAAGGGTTGGGCTGTAAATTATAATTTTAATCATAATTGTGTCACTTTCATTTCTCTAAAACGTTTAATTTTTGGCAAATGTTGATACATATGTACATTTACTTCAATTGTACGTTAGGATTTCAAGATAACCGTATCAATCGGAAAATGACATTTTTTACGACTTACATGTGTATTTAACTATACTAAAATATTAAAGTTTTTGAATATATACCCCAGCACCATATCTTCTCTTATGCTAAGTTTATATTAACTTGAAAGTTTAACAGTAAAACCGTATTTTTATATTCACAAACAACAAACCTTTCTTCCATTTTGAGAGTAAACAACGGATTTTCCGCAGCAAGTGAGGTTTAAATAATTATATTATAATATATTGATAAATAAACTACCGTTAGGTTAAAAACAAAACAATACAAATAAATAAATAAATTTAAAAAAATAAAAACACCAAAAAACGTTGACATGTGTAGAATATCTGCGTTATGCATTAATGCACAAAAAAAACAAAAAACAAAAAAACAAACAAAAAACAAAAAAAAAACTTACTGATCAATTTTCGCTTAAATTGATTCTATTTTGAATAAGCTTTGCAGGTTTGTATTTTTTAATTTTGATAAATATAGTTAGCGACGAGATAATGATCGCTGGCACATACCGGTATACATTAAGAAAAACTTTCCGCATTGTTTTGAATCAGTGGGTTGTGCGCGAAGGACAACCCTCGTATACACAATAAAAAGCCCTGGCACACAATTTGTTGGGCTAGGGTCAATACAAAATGGCTTTCATGTATCTTCTTGAATAAATGGATAATTCGGCTACTTATGGTGAGTAATTTTTGCATAAAAATGATTCCGTTTTTTAATGTAATAAATGTCATATAAATTGTGATTTTTGTTTGATTTTATTAAGCCGTCAATTGCATAAAGTTTAAGTATGTACACTATATATTAATCTTCGATAGATTTTCGGTAAGTTCCGTGATTTGTAAGCAGTAATTTAATTTGTGTCTATGGAATAATTAAAATGAGTGTTCCTATAATTACAAAACTGTAAAAATGAAAACGCGAAGCCTTTCAATGATGTAAAAGGTTTTAAAGAGATTCAAATAGTGTGCATAATAATCAGTATGAACTGTTTGATTTTGTAGCTTCAATATTTTTGTCACTTAAAACTCAACGTAAAAACCCTCTCACAATAAACTGAGTTTGAACCTCGTAAAAGCACTTATGTTATTCATTCAATTTTCCCTCGGCAAAGTAATTCAACTTTATTTTACCCTTAGCATAGGACACATGCTTTAAATAACTCCTTCACTACAAATGTCACATGAAACCAGCTATCCAGACTTGAGTGGATACTGAGATTTTTCATTTACCCAGTGCCAACAAACTGGTACGTGTTTGTTCCATTAAGGTCTCATATGATTTTAAGCCATCTCTTTCATTCTTGTATCAATCCATGTGTCATTTTTCTTGAATTATGAACCACGCAAACTGCACGCAAACTGCACGCAAACTGCATTTACTGTTGACCTTGCTAAATTTTCAACATCTGCAACACTTAATGATGCGTATTTGTTCCATACGCAGTCTATACCACTTAATTAAGATTTACTCTGTCTTTACCATAGTTTTCAACATTTTTGCTTGTTGCTCTATTACATTTAAATCTCAACATATTTTTCACTTAGTTAAAATGACTCCATTTTTCATGGATTGTTCACTCTCTAAGTTAACTTTAAAGGTTCAGGGAATGGGCCATCTCCGAGTATTTTTGGAACTTTGATAACTTCATCTAACTGCCTGTACTGGAGCACATGAGCCTGCGCATTGCAGCTGACAAAGAGACAGTTCTTTTTCATCTTTTGTTGATGCTCGGATATCCGGCCGCTTCGTTATACTCCTAACCTCTATTTCCATCCCTGTAAATAAGGTATACAAATGCCACTTTAAAAATGTAAATTCCTCAAAATTCTAATTGATTTTAGGAAGCTCCAATCTTTCTAGTGTTTTGATACTTAATGTAAGAAATGTTGAATAAATAAATAGCGGCTAATAATAAATTCACTAAGCAAGTGTTTAAGGTTCACATTCATACAAATATATACGAGGCCAGTATATTCAAAATATAGCTGTCTTCATGGCGCTTTGTCAAGAGATCGCCCCTTCGCCCCCACCACCCCCCCAAAAAAAAAAAAAAAGAAAGAAAAGAAAAGAAATGCCCTGAAATATTTATTAGTGTAGAGTGGCACCTGCACCTACTTGTATAGGTACTATCTGTAGAAGTATCCCCAGTTAATAATATTGATGTGGGCACTTTTTGCATTTTAGGAATATGCATGTACACAATACGCATAGGTACAACCGCAAAATTTTATGACTAATCTATTCACAATAATCACAATATAAAATACAGACATTAAATTTCTGTGAATAAAACAGGAAAGTGCCAAAACGTGTTTTGTTTTTAAGCAACAAACAATTTACAGATACACATTTTTCAAATTAAATAAACACTGATATGTTAAATTATGAACTACATGTATTATATACATTTGTACATCAATTTGTGTATCATGTATCATGCACTGATTAGGCAATATACTTGACTTGTTCATTATCAAGATTTTTTCCTCACAGGTTGATCACCGTTATTCCATAGATCGGCTTCAAGATGTCCGGAGGTTTAGACAAATTTGCCCTTCAAGAGGAAGATGTTAGAAAGTTTTTGGCTTTTTCAACACACTTGGGTGCCCAAAATATTAACTTCCAGATGGAACAGTATGTGTATAAAAGGAAACCAGATGGTGAGTTACTTATTTATAGAAAATTGTCTAATTTTAGTAATTGAAACTATCAGCCCACAGTAATCGAAGAGAACTGTTAATAATTACAAAGATATAAACCTGTAATACTTATGGTTAAGTTCTTGTAAAAATTGACATTTTATTTTATTTCTTAAAATGTGGTAAGACTTGAAATTAATCGTTTTGGCTGCTTTTTGCAGGTGTTTACATCATCAATCTGAGGAAGACATGGGAGAAGCTTCTGCTTGCAGCTAGGGCTATTGTTGCTATTAAGAATCCAGCAGATGTGTGCGTAATCTCTGCAAGGCCATATGGTCAGCGTGCTGTTCTCAAATTTGCTAGGGCTACAAGAGCTACACCGATTGCTGGTAGATTCATACCAGGTACATTTACCAATCATATCCAGGTAAATGAAAATGATGTTTGTCGAATTATGAAATTACATATTGACAAGTAAATGAAATATGTAAATAATATGGTTCTAACGTTTTACAAAGTTAATTTTGAGTGTTATGAATTTTCTATAGAAACAAAATTAACGAACAGGATTTTTCTGAAAGTAAAATTGATTTTGAATTGGTAAAACCAAGTGCAATGTTTAAGACATTTTCTTTTGTGCTGCTTTAATTTGTAATACATTTATATATTAAGGGCTCGTTTTTAATGGTCTTTGATATTTTTGAATTGCACTAAAATAGACAATGATTGATAACATTTAATCTTTTGTAGGCTACATTCAGAGAACCACGTCTGTTGGTTGTCACAGATCCAAGAACTGATCACCAGCCAGTCACTGAGGCTTCTTACGTTAATATCCCGGTCATTGCTCTCTGCAACACAGATTCCCCTCTCAGATATGTTGACATTGCCATCCCGTGTAACAATAAGGTATGTATTGTACCATGGTTTTCCTACAGAACTTTTTGTGCATTTCATCACTTTTTTCAGAATTATTTAAAAATATGATCCCACAACCTAACCGAATTTTTAAATGGATTTGTCTTGTTATGAATTTAAAATTTTAGGAACTTTAGTATAAAAGAAGAAAAAATAAGCTCCCAACACATGCACCATTCTCAGATGGTTTAATGTAGAATTCTTTTCTTTCATTTATGCATTGTTTATCTCGATGTTAGTGGTCTATGATGAAGCTGTCGATAGAAATCGTGAAAATGTTTATTGAAAATATAATGGTCAATGCAACTGGATGTTTGAATAAGAATCTTCTATTTTGTAGTTGTGTGTTGTCATAAAATATTGATAGCGATATTTTTCTTTATCAGTGTTTGAAAATTTAGAATTTTGTAATATGTTATGAATCGTTAAGTAGTTATTTCAGGTTTCTTTCACCTTTTATAACAGCTCTAGGCCTTCCCAGTTGAAATTGTCTTTAAATAACATCATGCAGTTCCCCAAAATATTCAAACTTACACCAGCTTTTTACTTTCCAAAGTCAGCAGTTCTAGCAATTATCCTTCCCAAACTTAAGAGGCAACGGCCTCTTTCCAATATAGATAGAAATGGCTGTTTTTAAAGTGGGCCGCGTCACGACAAAACCAACATAATGGGTTTGCGACCAGCATGGATCCAGGTTGCAAACCCATTATGTTGGTTTTGTCGTGACGCGGCTCAAGTGCTGTAGTAACACAGCATGTAATTTTGATGTTTTTAGGGACCACAGTCTATTGGTCTGATTTGGTGGTTGTTGGCTCGTGAAGTACTTCGTCTCCGTGGTACCATCAGCCGTGACCCTGAACGTCCGTGGCATGTGAAGGTACATTTCTTCTTCTACAGAGACCCGGAAGAGGTAATATTTTCTTTAATACTGAATGAGCATGCAGTATTTTTCCTGTCGCTCTGTTATTTCTTTTCTTTAACCTCTTGAACGAACCTAAGGGGTTAAATGATTAATTAAATAGCCTGTCATAAACCTTACTTTTTTATTCCTGATAATTTTTTTTTATATTAGGAAGCTTAACTTTTTGATGTTCATGCTCGTCCTAAGAAAAGATAAACATGTTTATGCAGTTTTCTCTTGAATCGAATAAAAATATAGGGAAAAAAACTATTTAATGATTGTGATGATACTACTTACAAGTCTGATTTAAAAAAGAATAAAATATTGCCCAGTCATGCAGAATCTTTTGGTTTCAAAATTTGAATGAAAATGGGTCTGCGTCAAGGTAATTTAATTCGATAAGCATTAATTTATAAAAATGAATAAACATAGGAACTGTGGGTCATTTTTTGTGTCTGTGTTACCCTGATAAAAGATATATGAATGCGATTTATGTAGTCTTACATTGTTAAAGGTTAAGAAGGAAGAGCAAACTGCCATTGCTGAGAATGATGTTTCTAAAGAGCCTACTGATCAGTGGGCATCAGATGAGGTTCCACAGAAGCCAACGAAGACTGAGGTAACTGACTGGGCTGCAGAAATCATGAGCACCCAGCCTGTTATTGGCGGTCAATTCATGGGTTCCAGCGTACCTGCACCAACTGAAGACTGGTCAGCTACTGACGACCGGTCCAAACAGGTACCTGAGGTATCTGTCACTATATACAGTCGCACCAGCAGCAGGACAGCCTCCAGCTAACTGGGGAAGAGATAATGTAGAAAGCTGGTAGAAGTTGCAAGTTAATAAAGAACTTTTGAAGAAAAATGCACATGATAGCAAGTGAATAGAACAAAAAATGACAATAATCGGTACTGTGTTGTTTTGTTGTTGTTGTTTGTTTTTTTTATATAAAAAGAATTTTATATTTCTTGTGATATCAAAAACTTAAGTATAATTAGGGATGGCATCGAGTAATGATTTCAGCAACTGAGTACACGGTACTTATTCTGATCGAGATTTCCTAAATCTTTTGCAATGTATGACAATTTTTCCTCCATGCTTCCATTTCTGCTATATAACTCACGGTCATTAATTTATCAAAATAACACCGCCCATTTCTAGAAATGTGACGAATGTACCTTTGTTTTAAATCTTTAAAAAACGTGATTCAAAGGTCTATAATAAGTCACTTTAATCTTACACTTTTGAAAGCTATTAGTCATTCAAAGCGGTATTAAAGTATCTTGGAAACAATTTTGGCAACGCACTGGTAATGAAATAAATGGCAAGTCTTTACTAAGTTGTCTTTACTGCCTACATGTAAATCTGTCAAAACGTTTAATTGCTTCGGAAAGTCAATTTTTTTTAGCACCTCTGCAGTGATGATTTGATTAGATTTAAGTTTATAGTGGACATTTATCTTGCATTGTTTAACCATCATTATATTTACGACTAACAAAATGAAAGTGATTCATTTTTAGCCGAAGAAAAAATAGAGGTATTGTCAAAGTCATGTCGGAGTCCCCGTCTGCAAACTTGAACGTTGATCATAACTTTTAAATTCTTTGTATATTGCCTTCATGCTTCGCCAAGACAACTCTTGGGACAAGACCTTCAAGTAGACCAGAATAGAATTGACCTTCAATCATAAATGACCTTGACCTTTTTAAGTTCAAATGTCTAAATTTTGCTGATTCTTTGATATTAGTACCTATAACTTTGTTAATTTTGAATGGTTTTCGTCAAACTTGAACACAACAGGATAGACCTTCAAGTTTATCAGACAGACCTTGATCTTCACTTAAAAGAAATTAGAACTATCACTAAATGTGATTTATACCCCCACAAGACTGCTTCGGAAATGAGAAAGTTACTAGTAACATAATACCTTGCAAAAGAATTGAAATAGAGTTATGAATGTGAGCAATTAAAGATAGCTGTGGTTCTTGTTTGCTGCATTTCCTTACAATGTGGTTGACCATTGATGAAGGAAGTTTTATTAAATTACTCGATAATAAGTTAATAAGTCCAGAAATAGTTACGCTTCTTGAGCACTGCATTTCGTCTCATTGCGCTTGACAACTGCATGAAGTTGCATTGAATTCTAAAAATTAGTTTTGAAGTTATGCACCGGTCAAGGAAAAGAAACAAAGGACAATAAATCTACAATTACTGAAGATGCAGTAATGGTTATGGTGTACTGCACGTCCTCTCATTGCGCTTTACCATTGTATGAAGTTGTATTGAATTCCAACTACTAGTTTCCAAGTAATGCACTGGAAAAAAGTAACAAAGGACAATAACTGTAATTAGAAGTTTCTTTGAATTCCAACCATTAATTTTCAAGTTATGCACTGGACAATAAAAAGTAACAAAGGGCATAAACTCTTAAATGAGTCAAGAAAGAGTTATGGTTTCTGTGTACTGCGCTTTCAATATACTTGACGATTGTATGAAATTGTATTGAATTCCAATCAGCAGTTTTCAAGTTATGCTCTGGACAAGAAAAAAGCAATGGAAATGCAATTAAGGGCAATAACTCTATAATTACTCTGGACAGAGTTATGGTTCTTGTGCACTGCACTTCCTATTATTGTGCTTGACAATTGTATGAAGTTGTTTTGAATTCCAACCGGTACTTTTCAAGTTATGCTCCGGACAAGGAAAAGTATCAAAGGGCAATAACTCTGTAATTTGTCAAAATGGTGTGATGGTTCTTGTGCACTGCACTTCCTCTTAATGTGCTTGACGATTGTATGAGGTTGTATTAAATTCCAACTGGTAGTTTTCAAGTTATGCTCCGGACAAGGAAAAGTAACAAAGGGCATTTACTCTGTAATAAGTCAAGATGAAGTTATGGTTCTTGTGCTCAATGTGCTTGACCATTGAAGTTATATTTAATTCCAACCATTAGTCTTAAAGTTATTGTCCGGACAAAAGAAAGCAATGAAAAAGTAACAAATGGCAATAACTCTGTAATTACTTTAGATAGTTATGGTTCTTGTGCACCTCACCTTATTGTGCTTGACCATTGTTATGGTTCTTTTGCACTGCACTTCCTCTTATTGTGCTTGACCATTGTATGAAGTTGTTTTGAATTCCAACCAATAGTTTTCAAGTTATGCTCCGGACAAGGAAAATGCAACAGACCGCTGGACCGACCGACCGACCAACCGACCGACCAACCGACCTACCACCGAGTGACTCCTATATACCCCCAAACTTCGTTTTGGGGGTATAATTACTGTAAATGATTCCTTGAGCATGTCCCGTAGTCATATTTTGCAATAATAAGGAGCTATTATGCATTCTCTGAAGACGCATTTAGCAAGAGCGATTACTTAGCAAACTTTGTGACATTTTGTAATTGTGATTTATTGAGCATTTTATTTTATAGTCACAATTTGCTTGATGGACTTTTTAGCATTTTTGTAGCCACACTTTGCTAAGCTTATTATGCATTATTTAGCATAAATTTTGTTATATTGAATTATTGAGCATTCTTTGTGACCATATTTTATTAATGAAAAGAAATAAGTATTTTTCTAGTCACATTTTGCTTACATGAATTACTGAACATTATTTATAGCCACATTTTGCTTTAATGAACGATTGAACATTCTTTGTAGCCACATTTCGCTTCATTATAAAATTGAGCCTTCTTTCTAACTACATTTTGAATTACTGAGCAACTTTGTAGCCACATTTTGCTTGAAGAAAACACAAACTATTGGACATTTTTGTAGCCATTTTTTGTTTCAATGAATTACTGATCATTCTTTGTAGGCACATTTTGCTTTAAGAAATACCTGGGCATTCCTTGTAATCACATTTGGCCTGAAAATCACCGAGCATTCGTTTTGACCACATTTTGCTTTAATGAACGATTGGCCATTCCTTTGGTCACATTTTGCTGTTATAATTTGTACTCATAATTTGCCAAATAAACTAAAAGGCATTTTTTGCCACATTTGCTTTGCAATAATGAATTACTGAACATTCTTTGTTGCCACTTTATACAATTATAATGAATTCTTGAGTATTTCCTGAAGACATATTTTGCATTAAATATGCCGTGTTCCCTGTAGCCACTGTCCTTTGACAGTTTTGGATAACCATTTACTTTAGTGCCGTTGTGCAGCCACGGGCATAGATTACAAAATCTTTGATTGCATTAGTATTTGTGAAGAAAGACTATCCTTTTTTGGTTATTGTTTCTGTGGCAAGATCATGTGAATGTAGAAAGGGATATTCTCATGGCATGGTGCGAGGGAATTGGATACATAGTTTGCTGATGTAAATATCTCAACCACAGGGGGCCCACACAGTGTTTGGATGGTATATACTGCTTGATAGTGACCTTAAAATGAGATTTTAGTCATAACCTTATAATATGTATATAAATATAGACAAGGGGCATTACTCGCTAAATAGAGAATTTTCGATCACCCTCAAATTCATGCGAGATTTTCCACTAATTAAATAAAAAAATTCCAAAAACTATACTGCGTTGCATAGCTTATATAATCCACAATTGATAAACACTAACTCTATTCTGATTCCCTTAGCCCATTTTAAGAAATTTATTCAAAACCGTTCACTTCTGTCACAAAATTGCTTAGTCGTACGAGATGTCGCAACACCAAATTCCACGGGTAAAATATCAATTTTAAAAGGGGTAGGTACAAATAAACGCATGCAAACAATAACACAACATAGTTTCTATTACCTACCTGCGCAAATAGTCGTGAAGCGCTCTATATTCGTCTGTTTCGAACGAAATCTTCAAATCAGAGCAGAAATCTGCTTCGACGTAGACATCTTGGGGAAACCCCGGTCACGTGACCAGCCGGTGTATCGAGACCTTTCATTGGTTCGGCAGGAACTTTGTATATAACGGCAACCAATGAAAGGTTTCCATACACCATGACCAGAATTTCCAACATGTATTCGCCGAAGCGATTTTTCTGCACTGATTTGAAGATTTCGTTCGGAACAGACGAACATAGAGCGCTTCACGACTATTTGCGCAGGTAGATAATAGAAACTATGTTGTGTTATTGTTTGCATGCGTTTATTTGTACCTACCCCTTTTAAAATTGATATTTTACCCGTGGAATTTGGTGTTGCGACATCTCGTACGACTAAGCAATTTTGTGACAGAAGTGAACGGTTTTGAATAAATTTCTTAAAATGGGCTAAGGGAATCAGAATAGAGTTAGTGTTTATCAATTGTGGATTATATAAGCTATGCAACGCAGTATAGTTTTTGGATTTTTTTTATTTAATTAGTGGAAAATCTCGCATGAATTTGAGGGTGATCGAAAATTCTCTATTTAGCGAGTAATGCCCCTTGTCTATATTTATATACATATTATAAGGTTATGACTAAAATCTCATTTTAAGGTCACTATCAAGCAGTATATACCATCCAAACACTGTGTGGGCCCCCTGTGATCTCAACTAAAGACTTGATTTAAGCATTTTGAGATATCAAGCTTCAGCCTTACTGTGCATAGACTATAGACACATTATTGTTTTTTAGCATTCTAAAAAGGTATATTTAAGAGAAATTATGATAAAATGATTGAGCGTAGGGGGGTTAGACTGTAAATTATAATTATAAAGCAACAGATAAACAAAACGAAACTCAAACAAATAATTACGACAAATAGCGAGCAAGGGGTAGTAAGCCTGACTGTGTTGTATCCTGAGCTGTGAAACTAGTTACCTCCCCTGTCAATATAAACGCGCACACATTGAGCGATACGCGGTACAATATCACATTTTCTGCAGAGCATAAAAAATTATAAAATTGAAACATGTTATTTAATCCTTCAGCAAATCGACATTATATGTGAATTGAAATAATGTTAAGTTTTCCCACAGGAACCCGAAATTCTATCCAAAACAAAACATAATGATTTAAAAAAAAAATTCCATATATATACTATAAATAAAGTATATATATATGGGATTTTTTTAAATCATTATTTTTTTTTTGGATAGAATTTCGGGTTCCTGTGGTTTTCCGGTTAGTGTCATTTAACAAATTTGTATTTTCTTTCTTTCTTGGGTCATATATAACATTTTAATTATTTATTCATAAATCTATAAATAATAAACATTCTGAAAATGATTACTTAATCTATGACATATCGAACATTGAAACAGTTTGGGATACTTTCTTTTGTGCCAACGTGAGACCAGCGGTGCGATCCGTTCAAACGCGTCATACGAAAGTGTGAAAAACATCAAATGTGAAAGACGATGACTTTTAAACGTCAGTGATTTTCTATAAAGAATATATTTGTTTTAAGTCTACATATACATCTATATTATACGTTGTCGTATTATTTCATGCCGAATGAAATGTTCGTATATTTTGTGCGCTAGCTGAATGTATATGTATAAGACCATACAGGCCTAAAGAAAGACTGTTGTGACATCGTTTGACAACTATTTGAACAAATCATTGGTTTACGAAGATACAAAGAATTATAAATTGATCAACATATCTTTGAACCTAAGCTAGAAATGGAGGTAATTTCGTTTTAGATTTTAATCCTTAAACACTAAATATCTCAAATGGACTTGTCCATCTTTTAATCTGGACAAAACCAGTCATTACTTTAAGATAAAAAATATCAAAATATGAAGTGACTGAAAAGCGAACAGTGCAGACCATGATCAGTTAGCGCGGATGTACCGGCTGATCTTGGTCTGCACTGGTCGTCCGGGAAAATCAGTTGCAAACAGCAAGCTAAAAAATATTTATGAAAAGGCGGAATGAATGTTCGTTTATCTTATTGATTAGAATTTTAAGTTGGTCCTGAGAATGAATATTTTGTACCACACTATATGTAAAAGTAATGTTCAACTGCATTATGGTTTATCATAATTAATTAAGCTTCGGTCCGGTATTAGGTTTGTTAATCATTAAACATAGCTTAAATATTTCATTTACACCTTAAACTTCTTTCCATCTTTATACTGCTTCAATAGATGACTGACATCGGTGTAATTGATAAAATTGTAAGTAAATATTATACATAAAATGAAAACGATGCATCATATTTTCATGGTAAAGTTCTGAAACATTACTCATTTTTGGTTTTCTAATAGTTATTTTTCAACCTGATTAATATCCTACATAATTGTTCGCATTAGGATCTGACGGGCACCAATAGCAGATCACCCTCTTGTGACCTTTCAAACAGTGGCCTTAGAAATGACGAGATTTCAGTTTCTAATGTCACCACTAGAAAACCCCCATTGAGTCTGGAATTACATAGAAGGGGTATGGAAACATCCATATGATTATGTAAGTGTTCGGTTGGCTCAAAATGTACATCGGGCAGGTTCGATTCCCGGACGGTGTAGGTCACTTTCGTTGTGACTAATCATTAAATATTTTCTACAGTCATTCACACTGTACCTCTGCCCTAGCATGTACAGAAGTAATCCTGCAGTTCCTTGCGAAAGTGAAGGTAACTAGTACATGTTCAGCCAGCGGTGACTGAACTGTGCATTTTTTTTTATCTATATTTCATGTCAAACCTTCTGTTATAGGAAATATATTGCAGTATGTGTACGTCGGGTTGTTAGTAAAACATTGTGAAAGATGGAAAAGTAAGTCCAGACATAACATTAATATAGATATCAGGAAAGGTCAGACTGAAAACGTGTTGTGTTAGTCATGGTTAAAATGTTTATGGTCAAAAGATAATTAGTGCTCGTTTAAGGTAAGTACCAGATTAATGAAGTGACGTCATAATTTGTTTCGCAAATGACATCATCGATGTCGTTGTAACATTACAAACATACGGAAGAGCATTAGTTACTTATCTCGAAATTACGAGTTTTGTTTTGTTTTGTTTGTTTGTTTGTTTCATTTTACGCCTTTTCCCAACAGTATTTAAGTCATATAGGCGGGTAGTTTCCCATCGTTCCTGGAGAGTTACACCAGTACTAGACTACCTTCCTCCGCGCTATACTACCAAAGCATCTCCCGGGGATCGAACCGACGCCAGAGAGATAACTGGATTAGAAGTCATCGACCACGGAGGCGGTTTACTTAGCTCGAAATTTCGACTTTCTTACTCGAAATTTCGAGTAAGTTAACTCGAAATTTCGACTTACTTACACGAAATTTCGACTTATTAACATAAAACCCGTTTCGGAAGCTTATGTCATCAAGATTTTTTGCGACGGACGCGCCCTCAGGCGCGTTCAGAGCTAAGTCATCTACACATGGGATTTCGTTGGCTACACTCGCGCAATGTGTCCTAAACCAATTAACAGCCAAGAAATAGTACAATGAATTTGATCCTTCAAAACTCCCATACTTTGTCTGGATCACAGGGGGCCACACAGTGTTTGGATGGTATATACTGCTTGATAGTGACCTTAAAATGAGATTTTAGTCATAACCTTATAATATGTATATAAATATAGACAAGGGGCATTACTCGCTAAATAGAGAATTTTCGATCACCCTCAAATTCATGCGAGATTTTCCACTAATTAAATAAAAAAATTCCAAAAACTATACTGCGTTGCATAGCTTATATAATCCACAAATGATAAACACTAACTCTATTCTGATTCCCTTAGCCCATTTTAAGAAATTTATTCAAAACCGTTCACTTCTGTCACAAAATTGCTTAGTCGTACGAGATGTCGCAACACCAAATTCCACGGGTAAAATATCAATTTTAAAAGGGGGAGGTTCAAATAAACGCATGCAAACAATAACACAACATAGTTTCTATTACCTACCTGCGCAAAAAGTCGTGAAGCGCTCTATATTCGTCTGTTTCATACGAAATCTTCAAATCAGAGCAGAAATCTGCTTCGACGTAGACATCTTGGGGAAACCCCGGTCACGTGACCAGCCGGTGTATCGAGACCTTTCATTGGTTCGGCAGGAACTTTGTATATAACGGCAACCAATGAAAGGTTTCCATACACCATGACCAGAATTTCCAACATGTATTCGCCGAAGCAGATTTCTGCACTGATTTGAAGATTTCGTTCGGAACAGACGAACATAGA
The DNA here is from genome assembly GCF_026571515.1 of Ruditapes philippinarum. Classification (NCBI taxonomy): domain Eukaryota; kingdom Metazoa; phylum Mollusca; class Bivalvia; order Venerida; family Veneridae; genus Ruditapes; species Ruditapes philippinarum. The sequence goes on from NW_026856716.1 coordinate 112,703, forward strand.
GCGCTTCACGACTATTTGCGCAGGTAGATAATAGAAACTATGTTGTGTTATTGTTTGCATGCGTTTATTTGTACCTACCCCTTTTAAAATTGATATTTTACCCGTGGAATTTGGTGTTGCGACATCTCGTACGACTAAGCAATTTTGTGACAGAAGTGAACGGTTTTGAATAAATTTCTTAAAATGGGCTAAGGGAATCAGAATAGAGTTAGTGTTTATCAATTGTGGATTATATAAGCTATGCAACGCAGTATAGTTTTTGGATTTTTTTTATTTAATTAGTGGAAAATCTCGCATGAATTTGAGGGTGATCGAAAATTCTCTATTTAGCGAGTAATGCCCCTTGTCTATATTTATATACATATTATAAGGTTATGACTAAAATCTCATTTTAAGGTCACTATCAAGCAGTATATACCATCCAAACACTGTGTGGGCCCCCTGTGATCCAGACAAAGTATGGGAGTTTTGAAGGATCAAATTCATGTACTATTTCTTGGGCTGTTAATTGGTTTAGGACACATTGCGCGAGTGTAGCCAACGAAATCCCATGTGTAGATGACTTAGCTCTGAACGCGCCTGAGGGCGCGTCCGTCGCAAAAAATCTTGATGACATAAGCTTCCGAAACGGGTTTTATGTTAATAAGTCGAAATTTCGTGTAAGTAAGTCGAAATTTCGAGTTAACTTACTCGAAATTTCGAGTAAGAAAGTCGAAATTTCGAGCTAAGTAAACCGCCTCCGTGGTCGATGACTTCTAATCCAGTTATCTCTCTGGCGTCGGTTCGATCCCCGGGAGATGCTTTGGTAGTATAGCGCGGAGGAAGGTAGTCTAGTACTGGTGTAACTCTCCAGGAACGATGGGAAACTACCCGCCTATATGACTTAAATACTGTTGGGAAAAGGCGTAAAATGAAACAAACAAACAAACAAAACAAAACAAAACTCGAAATTTCGAGATAAGTAACTAATGCTCTTCCGTATGTTTCATCGATGATGTCATTTGCGAAACAAATTATGACGTCACTTCATTAATCTGGTACTTACCTTAAACACGAGCACTAATTATCTTTTGACCATAAACATTTTAACCATGACTAACACAACACTTTTTCAGTCTGACCTTTCCTGATATCTATATTAATGTTATGTCTGGACTTACTTTTCCATCTTTCACAATGTTTTACTAACAACCCGACGTACACATACTGCAATATATTTCCTATAACAGAAGGTTTGACATGAAATATAGATAAAAAAAATGCACAGTTCAGTCACCGCTGGCTGAACATGTACTAGTTACCTTCACTTTCGCAAGGAACTGCAGGATTACTTCTGTACATGCTAGAGCAGAGGTACAGTGTGAATGACTGTAGAAAATATTTAATGATTAGTCACAATGAAAGTGACCTACACCGTCCGGGAATCGAACCTGCCCGATGTACATTTTGAGCCAACCGAACACTTACATAATCATATGGATGTTTCCATACCCCTTCTATGTAATTCCAGACTCAATGGGGGTTTTCTAGTGGTGACATTAGAAACTGAAATCTCGTCATTTCTAACGCCACTGTTTGAAAGGTCACAAGAGGGTGATCTGCTATTGGTGCCCGTCAGATCCTAATGCGAACAATTATGTAGGATTAATCAGGTTGAAAATAACTATTAGAAAACCAAAAATGAGTAATGTTTCAGAACTTTACCATGAAAATATGATGCATCGTTTTCATTTTACGTATAATATTTACTTACAATTTTATCAATTCCATCGATGTCAGTCATCTATTGAAGCAGTATAAAGATGGAAAGAAGTTTAAGGTGTAAATGAAATATTTAAGCTATGTTTAATGATTAACAAACCTAATACCGGACCGAAGCTTAATTAATTATGATAAACCATAATGCAGTTGAACATTACTTTTACACATATAGTGTGGTACAAAATATTCATTCTCAGGACCAACTTAAAATTCTATTCAATAAGATATATACAAACGAACATTCATTCCGCCTTTTCATAAATATTTTTTAGCTTGCTGTTTGCAGCTGATTTTCCCGGACGACCAGTGCAGACCAAGAACAGCAGGTACATCCGCGCTAACTGATCGCGGTCTGCACTGTTCACTTTTCAGTCACTTCATACTTTGATATTTTTCTCTTAAAGTAATGAATGGTTTTGTCCAGATTAAAAGATGGACAAGTCCATTTGAGATATTTAGTGTTTTAAGGGTTTAAATCTAAAACGAAATTACCTCCATTTCTAGCTTAGGTTCAAAGATATGTTGATCAAATAATTCTTTGTATCTTCGTAAACCAATGATTTGTTCAAATAGTTGTCAAACGATGTCACAACAGTCTTTATTTAGGCCTGTATGGTCTTATACATGTACATTCAGCTAGCGCACAAAATATACGAACATTTCATTCGGCATGAAATAATACGACAACGTATATATACATATGTATGTAGACTTAAAACAAATATATTCTTTATAGAAAATCACTGACGTTTAAAAGTCATCGTCTTTCACATTTGATGTTTTTCACACTTTCGTATGACGCGTTTGAACGGATCGCACCGCTGGTCTTACGTTGGCACAAAAGAAAGTATCCCAAACTGTTTCAATGTTCGATATGTCATAGATTAAGTAATCATTTTCAGAATGTTTATTATTTATAGATTTATGAATAAATAATTAAAATGTTATATATGACCCAAGAAAGAAAGAAAATACAAATTTGTGAAATGACACTAACCGGAAAACCACAGGAACCCGAAATTCTATCCAAAACAAAAAATAATGATTTAAAAAAAATCCCATATATATATACTTTATTTATAGTATATATATGGAATTTTTTTTTAATCATTGATAGAATTTCGGGTTCCTGTGGGAAAACTTAACATTATTTCAATTCACATATAATGTCGATTTGCTGCAGGATTAAATAACATTTTTCAATTTTATAATTTTTTTATGCTCTGCAGAAAATGTGATATTGTACCGCGTATCGCTCAATGTGTGCGCGTTTATATTGACAGGGGAGGTAACTAGTTTCACAGCTCAGGATACAACAGTCAGGCTTACCACCCCTTGCTCGCTATTTGTCGTAATTATTTGTTTGATTTTCGTTTTGTTTATCTGTTGCTTTATAATTATAATTTACAGTCTAACCCCCCTACGCTCAATCATTTTATCATAATTTCTCTTAAATATACTCTTTTAGAATGCTAAAAAACAATAATGTGTCTATAGTCTATGCACAGTAAGGCTGAAGCTTGATATCTCAAAATGCTTAAATCAAGTCTTTAGTTGAGATCACAGGGGGCCCACACAGTGTTTGGATGGTATATACTGCTTGATAGTGACCTTAAAATGAGATTTTAGTCATAACCTTATAATATGTATATAAATATAGACAAGGGGCATTACTCGCTAAATAGAGAATTTTCGATCACCCTCAAATTCATGCGAGATTTTCCACTAATTAAATAAAAAAATCCAAAAACTATACTGCGTTGCATAGCTTATATAATCCACAATTGATAAACACTAACTCTATTCTGATTCCCTTAGCCCATTTTAAGAAATTTATTCAAAACCGTTCACTTCTGTCACAAAATTGCTTAGTCGTACGAGATGTCGCAACACCAAATTCCACGGGTAAAATATCAATTTTAAAAGGGGTAGGTACAAATAAACGCATGCAAACAATAACACAACATAGTTTCTATTATCTACCTGCGCAAATAGTCGTGAAGCGCTCTATGTTCGTCTGTTCCGAACGAAATCTTCAAATCAGTGCAGAAAAATCGCTTCGGCGAATACATGTTGGAAATTCTGGTCATGGTGTATGGAAACCTTTCATTGGTTGCCGTTATATACAAAGTTCCTGCCGAACCAATGAAAGGTCTCGATACACCGGCTGGTCACGTGACCGGGGTTTCCCCAAGATGTCTACGTCGAAGCAGATTTCTGCTCTGATTTGAAGATTTCGTTCGAAACAGACGAATATAGAGCGCTTCACGACTATTTGCGCAGGTAGGTAATAGAAACTATGTTGTGTAATTGTTTGCATGCGTTTATTTGTACCTACCCCTTTTAAAATTGATATTTTACCCGTGGAATTTGGTGTTGCGACATCTCGTACGACTAAGCAATTTTGTGACAGAAGTGAACGGTTTTGAATAAATTTCTTAAAATGGGCTAAGGGAATCAGAATAGAGTTAGTGTTTATCAATTGTGGATTATATAAGCTATGCAACGCAGTATAGTTTTTGGATTTTTTTTATTTAATTAGTGGAAAATCTCGCATGAATTTGAGGGTGATCGAAAATTCTCTATTTAGCGAGTAATGCCCCTTGTCTATATTTATATACATATTATAAGGTTATGACTAAAATCTCATTTTAAGGTCACTATCAAGCAGTATATACCATCCAAACACTGTGTGGGCCCCCTGTGACTCGCGCATTAATAAAAGAAGAACTATTTTCGTGACTCATACCGCGGGTTTAGCTGAATATTCAGCAGTTATTAATATATTAGATACAGTTCAATGGCTAGTATAAATATCTATTTTTGAAAATGCATGTAAGACACTTTACCGCCATGTAGTCTTGAAATCATGGTAAGGAAGTTATAATATCAGTTCTACTTCCGATTCTTGTGGTTTGTTTACATATTTTACTAGGTCATGATATGAGTTAACCTTCGATATTCTAAAAATAGATTCTGCTTTACCTGTTCTGATTTTTGGACAGGCGATTAGGAAGTACACATTAAACATGTAATTAATAAACCAGCGGATTGTAATGCAATACTTTTAGAAATGCTATACAATTGTAAGAAGCAAACAAGTTGAAAATGGAATTTAGTGTGAAGTTGAAAAGGACAACTAAACACTGTAGTGCTTAAGTGACATTTAAATAAAAATAAAAACGATGTGCTCTGGCCTCTACATCTTTACCTTGTAAATAAAAAAATCTAAAAAATACACTATTAATTGCTGATGATTTTAACCAATTTTTTTTTAATGAGACATATCCAAGAGAAATAAAAATACAAATGACTTATATTTTATTGTCTGTATGCCCACTATGATATAACACGAATCAATTCTAAATAGCATTCTCAAATGTACAATGTATTATGTTTGAAGTTTATTTGCCTGGATTTATTTTAGAAATATTTCGTTGATAGTTTTTTTCTATTTACATATCATTTCTTAGAATAAATCGATAAGGACACTGATTTATAAGTTTGACCAGAGTTTTTAGGCATAAATTTCATTCTGTATTTAAGTGCTTGAAAGTAGAAAATCTGAATTATATCAATTTGGGACACAAAATATATTGCTCTACAAATCTCGAACTTGTATGGAACAAATTTTCTCTGTTATATATTTTGTGTTTTGTTTTTGTTTTGTTTTTGTTTTATTTTGTTTTTCTAAAAGAAGCCTTGGTGTCTCTCCGGTTGCATGTCCGTCGCATTCAGTGCTGCAGCACTTTGATTAAACAAAGTATCTGTAAGATACGGTGGCATAGAGGGGACATCAGAAATATTTTATCTATCACGTGCGCACGCGATGGGGGAGGTCAGAAATATTTTATCTATCACGTGCGCAAGCGATAGCTACTACGTGCGCACGCGATAGCTACTACGTACGTACGCTACTACTAATACGTGCGCACGCGACAGCTACTACGTGCGCACGCGATAACTACTACATGCGCACGCGATAACTACTACGTGCGCACGCGATAACTACTTCGTGCGCACGTAATACCTTCCATTTCTAAAATGGACAGGGAAGTGCTTATTCATGCCTTGTTTGAAATTAAAAGCTATCGCGTGCGCACGTAATAAATTGTACGTCCGCACGTAGTAGCTATCGCGTGCGCACGTAGTAGTCATAGGGTGCGCACGTGGTAGCTATCGCGTGCGCACGTGGTATTTAAATATTTTCCGATGTCCCCCATCGCGTGCGCACGTGACAGATAAAATAATTCTGATGTCCTCCATCGCGTGCGCACGTGATAGATAAAATATTTCTGATGTTCCCCATCGCATGCGCACGTGATAGATAAAATATTTCTGATGTCCCCCATCGCATGCGCACGAGATAGATAAAATATTTCTGATGTCCCCTCTATGCCACCGTAGTAAGATACTTACTGTACTGTAGAATAAAGGTCGACTTCAACGATTATTTTTATTCCGCTCCAGCCCAGGTTTTAGCTTAAAACTCGTTCAACGACCTTGACTGAAAAATGTAAACAGAAAACTAAATATAGATCTAGAAAATCCAGCTCTCGCCGGTTTTGTCCAGCAAATACTAGTTTTTCATTGGTTAGTAACTGGGATTGATCGCCATACACCATATCACATTCGAGCGCCGAACAAGAAATATCGTCAAGAGTATCCACGCATAATCTGGCCGGCTTTTAAAGCCTCGCCAATTAAAAGTTCGTTTATTTTCAAGTGTGAAGTGCAACTAACATTCGAGGAAGCACGCGGCAAGAGCTGTGGTGTTTTCACTTTATTTTGAACTTTAATCATGTTGTAAACAGGCTCCCAGGGGTAGGTGCCCCTGTCCGTACTAACGGAAGGACGATCTCTTTACAAGTGTCAACATTCCAAGTTTTATATAAGTTTTTCGTTAATAAAATATCAAAATAGAAAAAGAATGGAATCATCATTGTTAACGGTAAGTCATTTATTCTGAATAAGGCTGTTATTTGTAATGTTACGAAGTTGCCTCCCTTGGCGCGATGATGTAAACAAGGTCAAAAATAACAGGCATGGATCACGCGGGTTTCAGCAGGAAATGAACATACGGTTGTAACTGGATTAAACGGATGTCTTAACTAGTTGCCGTATCATTCTAAGTTGAAAACCGTCAATATATATTTAATTGTTTAATTACCTTAGATGGACAGAATCTGTGCATGTTTGGCAGAAAATTTGTGATATGTTGAAAATGAATAAATTATCATAATGTGAATGAAAAATGTTAACATAAACATGTGCTGATTGCATGATATTCTGGAGTGATCTTATACGGTAACCCTTTGAATGGATAGTAAAGATACTTTAATTGAATTTCAAGAAGATTCACGAACCAATTTTAAGGTAAGTTATCAAATATCTAAAGTATCTTTTTTTTGTCACTCCTGTATCATGTTTATCATTAAATGAGAGTCTCACTGTCAAAGAAATGGCCTAGAGCAAAAGAGTTGTAATTTCTACTTCATGACTCATGTTATGTGAATTCAACTTCATGTTATGTAAGTTGTTTCACACCATGCCTGTGAAATAATTATTTGTGCATATATGATTAATTATAAAAATGAGTGGGAAATTAAGTGCATGTAAAATTGTGTAAATTGTAATATTCATTATAATCATAATCTGCTGGATTAGATCCCTATGAATATTTCAGAAGTAAACCTTGTGTAAACGGAATGAACCTTATATACACTTACTCTTGTGGTTTAGACCTGGGGTCTATTCCAGGATATAGCCATTTTTTCATTAAAAATTCTTAAATCGCTGTCCTTCAAGGCTTAATTTTATCATAAGCTCATAACAATATTTAATGATAATTAATCAGTAATGAAACTAACGAGTCACCATATTCACAATCGTTGACAAGTGTCAATTAACAATTTGATTGTATAGCATGCCAATTTACTGAAAGTGTGTATACTTAAATGAAAAGTTAACATTTTACAAGATTTAAGAAGATCATATTATATAAATATGCTTGAACATCACTGATATTAATACTATAATTAGATTTCTGTGACTGTCCTTGACTTGTTTCTGTATATGTCTTGAAGTCTCATGACAACATGGAATATTTTCCATGGCACAAAATGTGTCTCTTGGTAAATTTCCATCGTCATGTCCAGGAGGCTTGATAAAACTAAAAACATCGGCATAGCATACTGACGTGGAAGATGCTTGCCATGTTAGGTCAACCGTCATGATGAGCACATCACTCTGACACTTGCCAGTGTACCTGCTTAATTTTAAAGGAAATTTATTATAAAAACCACATAATGTCAACAAAGAAAGTTTGGGATAGTTCTGGCATGATAACAATCTGTTTTAAGATAGATGTTACCTTGACATTATCATCCATCTTGTAAGTGGAAGATTAGTTATGGAATGATGGCTAAAATATCACCTTGACCTTAGAAGTTTTACCATCACTTATTAATGGATAGTTAATCTGAAATATTGATCAGTTTTAACTAATGACAGTGTTTGAATTGATTTTCTTGGATACAGTTGTGGAAAAGATGCCTCATACTAAGGTTTGAATTTTTTGAACCATGGCTACTGTTAGTACATAAGGCAGGAAAGAAATTATTTATTGGTGTTATAAGTTTCTTTTGTTCTCCTTTCTTTGGTTATGTTAACAGATTGGTGATCCATTTCATTATTTAAAATCGGTTGTATTTTCAGTCTGTAGATTAAACTGCCCCCTCAAACGAACATATTGGTTGTTTTCATTGGCACATCCACAAATGAAAATGAAAACCCTGTATGTCATATAAATGATTATAGTTTATACAAGTTGTTAATGTTTTCATTCTTTCTATTTTCAGTCCCCAGTGGTAAAATCTTTCCTTGCTGGTTCCCTTAGTGGAACATGTTCAACCTTACTGTTCCAGCCATTAGATCTGGTAAAAACAAGGGTTCAAGCCTCAATAAGTGTAAATGGGTGAGTCATTTATACAGTTTTAAGTTGTAACAATTTTTGCATTTATAACACAAACACATATACCATGGCATGAATCAGACTATTAGTTTATCATTCTCTTGTTTTTATCTGACTTATTTTGTTGATTTAGTAAGTTTTATATATATATGGGCCAACAACTTAAAATACTTCATTAGAATAACAAGCATACTACCAAGATATTGGCACTTGTGATAATGATACCGAAACTCCGGCTAACAAAAACTTGCATTTATATTTACATGTTATGTATAGGAGAATAATTTGTTTTTCAGAGCACGGCCAGCTGGCATGGTATCCATTGTTGCAAATGTTGTTCAACAGGATAAAATTGTGGGTCTCTGGAGGGGCCTTGTACCGGTAAGTGTGCATTTGCTAGATTAATCTTGAAATGGTGTTGATTTATAATTACTAATGAAATATAAAATTACTAATGAAATAAAAATGTAAACATGTATTGATTTTGAGCTCATTTTCTCATTTAATTGAGATCTTTGGTCTACATGTATTTTAAAGTTGATTTTCCCCCAAGTTTTATGCATGTTATTAATTCTTTAATATTGCACACTTTCATATTGAGTTTAATGATGATGTAGTGACATTCAATTTACAATGTTGTAGTGACATTGAATTTACCTGTTTTATTTTGATATGTTTGGTATATTCTTTAAACAGTCCATCTCAAGATGCGTGCCAGGAATTGGAATCTACTTTTCCACCATCCATTACCTGAAGGGTAAATTTGGGCACTCAAAGAGTCCCATTGAGTCGATGATCATTGGTGGAAGTGCTAGATCTGTTGCTGTGGTTACCATGCTGCCATTTACAGTCATAAAAACTAGAATTGAAGTGAGTTGTTCTGTTTGATTTATCAATGAAATATCTTCGTAAAATATTTGCTTTAGAAATTGTGATTTCAAAATGGGTTAAATCTTTATATTTAAAATCTATTTGTTAAAATAACCTTCCTTTATATATTTAAGTATATATAAAGCATACAAAATGATAATTTTTGCCATAACAGATTTTCAAAACTGTTCTTGAAATTGTAACTTAATGTTGAGGTTTGTTATTGTATACATGTTTCGTCTAGTGGTTCTACTCAGGTGCCCGTTTGTGCCTGAAATAATGCACGGAAGGGCACCTGAGGTCTTCTTCCACCAGTAAAGCTGGAAGTCATCAAATGACCTATACTGTGTCGGTGTGACGTTAAACCCAAAACAAACAAACAAACATGTTTCGTGATAAACAAAGAGATAAAAGATGTTGTCTTGTTGCAATTTCAGAGTGGTGAATTCAACTATAATAATATGTTCCGTGGATTAAGTGCTATCTACAAGCAAGAAGGTGCTAAAGGTAATGCAAACTTTTTAAAATGTGCTAGAAAGTGACGAAATTGATACTTGTATTGCACAATGCTGTTCTAAATGTGAAAAAAATATGTAGTTTTGTTTCTAGGCAAAGTTTTTGAAAATAGTTGAAAATTTATAACAATGACAGCCATGTACTTCTTTTAAATAGCAAAGAAAATTCAGTATTGTTAGTTGTAAGCATTTATAAATACAAAAATTTGTAAATATAAGTAACTTGTGATATTTTCTTTGTTTGAAAACCTGAAGGAAGCAAGGGCCTCTTTGTTTGAAAACCTGAAGGAAGCAAGGGCCAACTTGTTATTTTGAACAGTAATTGTTACTATTTTCAGAAAGAATAAATATTGCCAAGCAATAAAGAATGGGTATTATAATTAGCCACTAATGTACGGTAACCAGACTTTTTTAGAGGGGAAAAAAAGGTTTATTTGATTGTAGTAAGTAGTGAGATGTGTATACATTTCTAATGGTATGGTATCATTTCAGGTTTATTCAGTGGAATTGCTCCTACGCTACTCAGGGATGTGCCTTTCTCGGGCTTGTACTTCATGTTCTACACACAGTTGAAACACATGTCCATCATTGGTTAGTATACTAGTCTCACAAATACCTCTAGTCGATTATATTATATAATCACTTATGTAATTAGATAATCTTGATATCACAAATATTTCTTATGTCTTAACATTGCCTTTATTATTCTTATTGGTAGTAGTTACAAGAAATTTAAATGGAAGCTCAATGCAAAACTATTAAAAAAAAAATTGAAATGAAAAGCAGAAAGTATTGCAGTTCATTTGATAATTTATCACAATACTCCAATTAATTGATAATCTAAATAAAGATATTAAGAGAATGGGAGTATAATTTCATAAATTTATATAAAAATTTGACGATTGTATTTCATTATGATAAGCGAAGAAATATAAAAGAAATTCAATATTTAGTATCTTTATAAATAAGAGGAATACAATTTTATTTGGTGTATGTACTTCACAGATATTAATTAAAAAGAAAAATGAACGATTTTTGTGGCCAAAATTAATCCTTGAACTGTAAAAGTTAAATATAGGTCAGTATGTTGGTACAGAAAGATTAAACTCATCTTCATGGACATGTCTAAAATTTTCACTGATAAAAACTGTGTTTAGTTCATTGGGAGGGCATCACCTAAATTAGATAAAAATAAAATGCAGGTTTTGTGATAAAGGCGCTATTGACCTTCTGCAGTACATGGCAATACTGGAATTTAAAAAAAAAATGTTTAAAATTATGAAAATTATAAAAATGATAAAAAGCAATTTGTAACTATTACCAAATATTAGATTAAATAAAAATAACTCTGGTATTTGTATAAAAAGGTAATTTCATATGTCTTACAGTCATTAAGGTTAAGAGAACATATAAGATAATAATTTCTTTTAAAAATAAAAATATATGGTGAATTTTTAAACAATTGAAGTTAAATTTGATTTTGACTATATAATAATGGTTACAGTAAAGTCGTTTACAATTTTTCTTGCTATTTTATAACCTTAATGCTTTCAATTATTCTAACAAATATATAGCTTTTATGCTTGACTAAATGTAAACCAAATGGAATTAAGACAACTAAATGTAAATCAGCTATTTCAAATATTAACCATTTAACCATGTTAAATTGTTAAATAAAAGTCGCCTGTAAACGGTTTGACAAATAAAATTATGTTAACTTACTCCTTCCGAACAAATAGTGCAAAGATTTAATCTGAAAATAAAGTAATTCCTTGCAAAGTTTATAAAGGGATAAAATAGCAAAAAGATTTGTAAATGATTTTACATCAAAATTTATTGCGCAAGAAGAATACAAGTAAGATAAGATTTCATCGTAATATAAGATTATTTCAAGTATATAATGAAGACCCCCACCAACCTATTCTGCACCGGTGGAGGGTCACTAATCTGGTGTATTTTTTTTTCTGTGTTAACTTTATAGATCTTCCTCCTGCAGCTCACCAGTGCCAACTTCTACCCAAGGATCAGGTGACTATTGCGTCAGTGAGTTTTTCACGCCCACACCTCGCTGTAAAAAGCTGGCTGTTCTTTTGAGACCAGCGATTTAATGATGAACGATTTTATTTTCAGTAAACTATTTCTGTCATGTAGTTGTACATACCTGGTACCTAAATCTGCATGCAGAAAAAAACAGACTTTTATCTATTTTTTTGTTTTATATCTATAAGTAAATAGTAGTTTAAAAGTAGTTTAAAATAAGGAAAGTAATTAAAGTCGTAACTCTCATATATTAAGTACGCATCTTTTTTTTTGAAATTAAGAGTCTGGCTTTTGAAAGTATATTAGGTAGATTATTTTACTAACATTGAACGTAGCAGCTTTGCTGTATTCTACTAATTTATTTATTTTTTAAATTCAACAAAACTTATTCCTTAATAACAAATACTTAAAAAAAATGTAATTTTTCTTCTTTTTTTTTGAGGAATATATCAGAATTCTTAGATAAAGAAAGGTTTGATATTTTAATGTGGTATGACAATACAACTTATGTGGAAACTTCTTTTTTTGCAGAAAGTGTTCCTGATTCGGGACTTCCAATGTTGCACTTCTCCTGTGGGGTAACTGCGGGCATGATGGCCTCCCTTATTACACAACCTGCAGATGTTTTGAAAACACACATGCAACTGTATCCTAAACGATATGGGCGTTTAAGGAATGCTGCCAAATTTGTATACCAGGTAAAGTAAATTTGATGTAGTCTGTTACCTGTTTGATAGCATTGTCCGCATAGAAGCAAAAATGACATTTTGTGATATGGGATATCATATGTATTATTTGTATTCACCATTTCAAAATGTAGTCATTAGGCATTGAACATTTAAGCTGAACACAGATTTAAATATGAACAAATTTCCATTTACAAAAATGCTGAATTATACGAAAATTGTTCGAATATTTTTTTTCTGAATTCGTTCACAAATACTTTATTCATGTAACAGGTTTTCTTTTTCCAGTTCTAGGTATTATGTGTATAAGAATGAGTATATTGATGATCTTGTCAATCAAGCCCTTTGAATAGTTTTCAAGACTTCATGATATCTCAAATTAAATAAATATACTTATTGAAGTTTTTCTAGTATTGACTTAGCTTGGTTCTCTTAGGATGGGTTAAAAATATTTGAAACAATAGTTTCCTAAAAAAAAGTACATAATATATGATAAACTTGTGATATAATAAAAATATATGTTTTACAGAGAGATGGTTTGGAAGGATTTTGGCGGGGTATTATACCTCGGACAATCAGACGAACTCTCATGGCAGCTCTTGCATGGACTGTGTATGAAGAGGTATATTTATACATTATATTGTAATTTCTAATGCACTGGATTCAAAAAGCCTCAGAATTAATCTAGTTAAAAATCTGGAACTGTCTGTTGTTGTATAGAATGATTTCGATGTCAGACTTGAAATAATTCTGACATAAACCAGTCTTACTTGCTGCAAGCATGAACAGTGGAAACATTACATTATGCCTTGTTTTGTGATAAATCTATAGTGATTTGTGGTGATAAATCTTGTAGAGATTGTAATAAAACCATAAGATCTACATTATGTAACTGTGTAACAGATGCATTCAATTATCATAATAAATTATGTAGAGCAAGTACTGTCTGATAACTAGGACAAGTTCATGGGTTGTAACTAGGCCATATCTTTTAACTAGGACAATTTTTTTTGTAAATGAAAAAAGTAGGAATGAAATAAAATTGGTGTAGAAATAAACTTAAATTTATACATAATACTATTATACTTATTAGTGTACTGTACTAAATTTTAGTTATATTTATTTTCCAGGTTGCAAAGTCAGTTGGGCTTAAGTGAACATTATACCAACCTGTGAATCAAACTGACCCAAAACAGTTTGTAACTACCTTGCAAGGATAGTTCCTGAATTTTGAATTTGTTCATGTTGAAAGGAATGTTTGTTTCAAAGGATAGTTCTATACGGAACTTTCGAAGGATAGTTCTTTACAGAACTCTCAGACACTTGTAGATTTGAAACAGACTGAAAATTCTAGACAGTATTTTAAAAAAAAAAGAACAGTATTTTTCATAAAGTGAAAAACAAAATAGTTTTAGCAGACAAATGTAATACTAATAATATATAATTCTGGGGAAATATGGCTGAATTGACACACACTAGAATCATGAAAATGTTGATTGCAACCTGTGGTGAAAAAAAAAAGTTTTTAAGATGAAAATGGTTATTAAACAAGACAAAAAATGGGCTAAATGCAATACCAAAACATGCACAATTTTTATGAAAAAAAAGGTAAAAATAAAAATCATAAATTTTTGTTATTTATTGTAAGTAATTCATTATTTTTTTACCTTAAATTGAAATGACACCTTTTTGTAGACGAAATGCCCATTTAGCCCTAATTATGATTTGATATCATAATTTCATGTTTTTTATTTTATTTTGTAAATAGTTTATTATTAATAACATAATACTTATTTTGTTTAAATTCAGGGTATGATAATTTGTTATCATAGTTTCATGTATAAATGTGTACATGTATGGAGATCCAGAAGTTCCTCCATGTTGGAGAGTTTTTTGTTCCCACTATAAATAGCTGGGCCTTTTTTTTTGATAATATACCTCAACAGCTGGTCTTCTACATAGATTTATACATTTGAATCTCTTTGAGCATCGTATTATTGGAGTCAAAATTTCATACGATAATTTTCTATCTCAATATTCTCATTGCTTATAAGAGGTCTTAATATATAAGAAGTATTGACCTCTCTTATAATTATAAGAGGTTTTTTCTTGTATATTTTTATTGTTTACTTGTATTTAAAGTTTGGCACAGGCACATGTTTATTATTCGAACAAACATTACATGTATATATAAGCACAATTTCTGTACAATATTCAATAAATATATACAATGCCTGTTGCAAGTCTTTCATCACTTCATTGGGGCATTATTTTATAGCAAATATGAATTAATTTTAACACTTAAGTTTCAATAAGAAAAATTGTAAAACTGTAAAGAAAAAGTTCTTATGTTGTTATTTTAGAAAAAAAGTTGAAAAAAATAACTGCCTTTTAATTTCTCACTCCTTATGTCATTTTATATTTGTACATACATTTATTGTTGTTTTTTTTGTCAGTTATTCAAGTTTAATAACTGGACAGTTATTTTGAATTTTTATGCAGTTTTATGTGTAAGAAATCTTATGATTGAACTGTGTTCTATACATAACAGAGATGTGATGACATTTCTATTGTGTATAATTATTGTATCATTTTTATGTTGCAATTTTTAACATATCCTTTATAACTGATCCCCCCAAATAAACTATAAGATTTCTGTTCATGTACAGAATTTTTATTTTCTCTTTTGTGAGGCATGTGATCATATGTTTTCATATTTTGTTATGAATTTTGAAAACGTAAAGTTTTTTTATCATTGAAAAACCCGATCAGTTGTAAAGGATATGAACAAAATAAAAGTATTAAAAAATATCTTTGTTGTTTGTTGTTTATCTTCTGTAGTTATCTCTCTTGGCATAGTTTAGATAATTTGTTTGTTCAATTGTCTGATTTTGTTTGAACTGACACATTTTCTGCCAGTCGAAAGTGAATTTTAAATTTCTTTGGTGCGTTGATCACTATCTAGCTTGAACCTTGATGGGGTATCTAATTGTACATCCGCTTGTCCGAACTGTTACTTGGGAAAACGCACCTTTATGTCTTTGGTCTCAAAGCTGCTAACGATGTTGATTAATACATGTCAGGAAGCCAATTCGCCAATTGTTTACCATGCTGCTTGTATTCTGTCTGAAAGTTGTCTTCAAAGCTTGACCTACGGAGATAAATGGGTCATATATTATATACATGTATCTTGAAAAGTCCCTGTATGTTATCACACATCAGTTAACTCTTGTCAAACTATGTTCAACCGCCTAACATGTTTCTGTTTGGACGTCCGGGTATTTGGATCCCGTGACAGCTTGAAAATTATATGGGCGGTAAAAGATGGCAGTATGGAAATAATGCACGGCAATTTCCCTCTTCCGGTTAGATCTCTCGGTTGCTATGGTAACGAGAATAGTAAAGTTAGACTTTAAGAATATCCCCGAAATAATGAAAACGTATGGTTAGTCGACGAGGCTGCATTATGTAGAAAATTTACGGTATTTAGCTTTTCCCGTGTTGAGAAGGGGAAAAAAACTAGAAAAGGCATCCTAATGAGCATGTGTTCAAATAATGACGTCACAGATGACAAAATTAACACGAAAAAAAAAAAAGATATCTGAAAGCGAGAGCGACCCCGGGTTATCGACAATAAAATGATTCATTTAAAGTGACGAAACATAGAGGCGACATATAGGGGTTACTTCTCCATTATCTGTCCGTCCGTCCGTCACAAAACTTGTCCACTTGTACCACTAATGCAATTTCAATGAAACTGTACAGGTCAAGTCCTTGCGCATATTGCACGGGGTTTCCTGCTGAATGATTTTTGGCCATTTTGAATAAAAATGTGTTTTTTTTGTGTGTTGCCAGATACACAAAAGCTTGTCCGGACTACTCAAAAACTACTGGTGCAATTTCATCCAAACTTTACAGGAATGATCATGTGCAATTTGTCCGGACTACTTCTGTTATGCCATTAATGCAATTTCAATGAAACTTTACAGGATTGATCGATAGCTCAAATTCTTGTGCATATTACACAGGTTTTTAGGTTGAATGTTTTTTTTATGAGCCACTGATGGCCATTGTTTAGTAAAATTTCCTAGGTTTTAAATGTTTACTGAAGCTATATGGATGGATATAGCAATATGAGCGGTAGGCTTAACCATTTGAGCCGCGCCATGACAAAACCAACATGCGTTTGCGACCAGCATGGATCCAGACCAGCCTGCGCATCCGCGCAGTCTGATTAGGATCCATGCTGTTCGCTTACAAACCCTATAACAAGTAGAGAAAGTGATAGCGAACAGCATGGATCCTGATCAGACTGCGCGGATGCGCAGGCTGGTCTGGATCCATGCTGGTCGCAAACCCATTATGTTGGTTTTGTCGTGACGCGGCTCATTTGTGTTTTCTTTAAGTCAAAAACTTTGATGGAGTCGGCTTCTTGTTCCCTGCTGGGAACTGAAAGAGATTATAGCCCTGTGTCACTAGTATAGGACTTATTCAAGACCACACGTTTGGTTAACTTTTCTTTGAGCTAATAAGCATTGTCGGCCCCTAATTTGCTTTAAGGTGCCTTGTTAAAAACAAAAAAATAATGTAACATATGCATGGCTTTTTTAAAAGATCACAATGTCTTGGCTTAAAGTTTAAAATTATGCGTTCAAGATCACAATAACCAACGAATGTCGAGTTTTATGGCCAAATGTCTTAAATATTTAAGTTGCATTGCGATATGACCTTGTCCCACAAGTTATTCCTTTCGTCAAAGGTTTGGCAACGGACACTAAGACAGACTTAAGCGATCATTATAATATTTTCTTTTCAAAGTTTCTGACACAATATATTTGTATTTAAAACAGATCAACCTCATACTGAGCGTATACAATATATTTCGGGCGTAAAAATGTAAAGCAATTAAGTTTTTTTTTAAATCTGATCTTAGATCTAACTTTGTCATGTTCGTATTCATTCAGAAGATTTACAAACTGGCTCGTAAATGAAAACATTAGCTCCATTGGTAACAAAAAATACCCGAAGTTGAGCTATATATTATTCAACATGTATTATACAATCTTGTCATATATTGGTAGCTCGTCGTGTTATAACTATGGGATTCTCTTAATACATATTACACATATTTTTAATATAAAAAAACAAATGACTTATTGAAAATTTATTTGAAAAATCAAAAAAAAAAAAAAAAAAAAATCAGCTGGAAATACAATTATACGGTAAAGAGTTTCAGATTCAGAACCATTTTGAGGGTTAAAACAGTATACCACTAGATTCTTGCCAATTTTTATGACAATTTTGAAAATATATTTAAACTTAAAATATTGTGAAGTGAACATAGAAGGTAATTTACACATTGCAAACGGCACTTACAATCCACTAAAATCACCAAAAAGAGGTCAAAAATATGCCAAAAATTCCCATACTGCGTTAGTCATGCACTAGAAATACCGCAAAAATCATTCATTTATCTAAAATAACATACAAATTATTGCTTGAATCTTTTTCCTTTTCAAAAAATCTTAGTATCCTTTTCCGAAGTTTGTGTTTCTCGAAATATTTTGGCATGCAGCTTTAAGCGAAATTACGTTAAATGGTTTAAAAGCCGGGCCGATATACGACGTGCACGTCTATGACCTCGTGCTATTTCTCGTGCGATCTAGGCCAGGTAACAAATTCATACTGTATTTTTTTCCTAAGGAGTGTGAAAAATGCACTGATATAAGTGTGGAATTTAGCAATCATTCTTAAGATAGCATACTAATTAAGGAAGCGCGTCACGATGCACTAGGACATCGTGCGATCGTACGATATACGTCGTCAGTGGAATCATTTGAGCCGCGTCATGACAAAACCAACGTAATGCGTTTGCGACCAGCATGGATCCAGACCAGCCTGCGTATCCGCGCAGTCTGATCAGGATCAATACTGTTCGCTATCAGTTTCTCTACTTGTAATAGAGTTGGTCAGCGAACAGCATGGATCCTGATCAGACTGCGCGGATGCGCAGGCTGGTCTGGATCCATGCTAGTCGCAAACGCACTATGTTGGTTTTGTCGTGACGTGGCTCATTTTTTCATTAGTATGAACGGTCTTAGCGGACAATTTACACGCAGAAAATGCAGAGTAAAGATCATCAGGTATATAAAAAGGTTCATGGAACGCAGTTGTGCCCTCAAACCCCATCCATCCAACCACAACATACATGATAAGTCTCGGGGTCTCGGGAAACAACGAGAACTGAGATGTCGGGTGCGGGGAGGAGGGGGTATGTTCTAGTGTTTTCTGGTTTATAACTACACGTATTATAGTTATTCTGCTTACCTAAGACCACTCTTATCGCACAGAATGCATCGTTATTGTACGGTATCCTGTTTGTCATGTATGGATATGACGATATTGAGTGACTTTCAAGATGAATACATAATTTGCAGGCACATAATGCCTCAGACAAAAATTAGAAATGGCAACTGTTTAAATTATGATTATAGAGAATGTTAGATGATTGTTACCTCAAGAAAAAGCGATGAATGTGAAATAATTTGTTATGAAAGTAGCAAAATGTAAACGACTTCCATACAAAATACTAATTCACTATCACTAACTGTCATCATTGCCAAAAACCAACATATGAAAAAGATGGTTCATGTAATTGGCCTATTTTGGATACTATAAAAGTACACCAAAAACAAAAAAGCTTTGAAAAAAAAACCTAAAAAAAAACAAGTATTTTTGAGACATAATGGGAATTTAAGCGTAGCGTTATTTAGGATATCGCGGCGGGGGTGTTGATTTATATTTTAGTATCTATAGGACAATCTCGAAGGTCACCAAGGGCACCCTTTGGTCACATGTTAATTGCTACGTTTGTTTTGACAACCATACTAGAATGGCCTCAGTGTGACTGTCACGTTCATAGTAATAAATTGTAGTACGTTAATTGCATGCCCTGGTCACTAATATTAACGTGGCCTTAGTTACACGAAATTATGACATAGTCATGTACAATCACAAGGGAAAAAGTTAACATTTATTCCTTTATTCTTTTTTCAATTCCATGAATTATTAAGCAATTCCCTGTATCTCATTTCGTGGAACTAAAGATTTAAAAGTTCAAGAGTAGTTCACCCTAACGGTACAAATATTTGTCAAATGAATTATAAGTAAAAAGTACAATGTACTTTACTTGTATAGCATTCATAATTTAGACCAAGTAATCAATGTTGTTTTTTTTAACTGTATGTTAACATGCTCGAAGGCTCCCGGGGCAGTGTATGTGGAATTATTTTATCTTTCACAGCAGTATTCTTGCGAGGAACTTTGATCAAATTTACTGAATGTAGGTTGTTTTATTCTGGTTCCTAGCTCGTTTTTCCATAAAATAATGTATGGAGCGTCTCTGGAGAAATAAGTCACAAATCAGAAAAAAGGTCTAGATCGATCTATAAAGGGCATAAATGCCTACTATCACTCCAGGAATTTACATCTTTTTTTACTTTTCAGGGGTCCAATGGATGCAGATTCGGTACGAAAAAAGATCCAATCTCTTACACAGTGGGCCCAATCAATGATTTATGGTGTCCTACAACAAATTCCAGCAGTCCAACTCCATGGGAGGAAAACTATCTGCTGATTAAAGAAAACTATTTATTGTTATATCTTAGATATGATAAACAATTTGTGCACTGCAAGGAATTGAACGTTTTATTATGTTAAACAAGATATATGATGCTGGCATTATATTTTTATTGATCCATTGGGATGCCAGAGCCTAAGCATTGTCATCCAAGTAGGCTTTTAAAGGGTATATTGATGCAGGATCATGCATCCAGTAAATCCCTGTCAGACGGACAGAGTGGCAGCGTGACAGTAGGGCGGACGGACATGGGCAAATCTATATGCCCCATCCCCAAGAAACAAATGAGAAACATGAATAAGGCACGTTTTCAGTCACATAACTCATTTCCTTGCGGAACTCGCCACAACCAGTATGTCAATCGGAACGCCTCAATCATCCGAAATTTGGCGGAAAGGGCCGAGAAGTTGCGATGGATGTGGGGAAATGGATTTTTTTGGCATCAAACTTGATTGTATCGAAACTTTAATATTTCTAAAAGGCAGATGTCAATTTAGATTAAACCAGTATAAACTGCTTCTATACTTCTTTCAACCGGCTGTTAACTGCATAGACCCTTTTTAAGCAAGATTTGTGAAAGCGATAACCATATTGGTACTGAAAAGAAAGATAAAACCGATCTGGGACACTTTGTCTGGAATGTGGAACATATAGTTATACCTTTTCATTTGTCATTTGCAAAATACATGCAATCATTTGTGCTTCATTCCTAATATGGAAGGCCATTTTTGTCAAAATTACCACATATGTATTTTGAAGTATTGCCATTGATGAGCAAACATTTATTTAATTGTGGCGTATCTTGGTCATTATAAAATTTCATCGTTAATAATCAATGTTTGTTTGTTTGTTTAATTTTACGCCTTTTTCCAACAGTATTTCAGTCATATAGGCGGGTAGTTTCCTAACCATCGTTCCTGGAGAGTTACACCAGTACTAGACTACCTTCCTCCGCGCTAAACTACCAAAGCATCTCCCGGGGATCGAACCCACGCCAGAGAGGTAACTGGATTAGAAGTCATCGACTCTAACCCCTCGACCACGGAGGCGGTCGATAATCAATGTAAAATAGCGTATAATATAGATTTATAAGGTTTTACTTCGTTTGCAAGAAATGAAATGTTTGAAGAAATTTGAATGCTCGTCAATGATTGGCTGTTTGAAAGGTCACCAGAAGGTGACAACATATTAATGGTCGTCAGATCCTAATGCGTAGGAGCTGATTTTAATCAGATTGTGAATAGTGTTAATTTTTAATAAATAGAAATCGTCTCCAGTTCAAATATAAAATGAGCCTTGTAACGACAAAACCAACGTAATGCGTTTGCGACCAGCATGGATCCAGACCAGCCTGCGCATCCGCGCAGTCTGATCAGGATCCATGCTGTTCGCTATCAGTTTCTCTACTTGTAATAGGGTTGGTAAGCGAACATCATGGATCCTGATCAGACTGCGCGGATGCGCAGGCTGGTCTGGATCCATGCTGGTCGCAAACTCATTATGTTGGTTTTGTCATGACGCGGCTCAAATGTTTGTTTAATATGAATAGGAAAGTTAACAAGGGAGAATAATGTAGCAAACAGGATCAAGCACCGAACAAAAAGTTAATAACAATCTAATAAAAAACAACAAAAAACTGGCTCAAAGGTGCTGGGGGACGATGAGCACTTTTACAGCATTATGCCTCCAGACTCATACTATATATTTTATCATTTTCTTTCAAAAATGCTTTCAAAAGTAAAATATTGTGAAGTGAACAAAAGAAATTTGCACTTAAAAGATACCAACATTACCAAAATAGGTCAAAATATGCAAAAATAGCCCTTACTGCGTTAATCATGCATCATAATTATGGAAATTAATTCTGCAAAGTTTCAAAATTCAATTGGGCCGCAAACCCTTTCGAAAAAAACAGTGTATCTATGAAAAACTGCATCTGCAGAAACCTGATCCTTAAAAGTTAGAGCCATTAGATAAGAATACAGAGGGCCAAATAGTGATGACAAAACTCTCAACTCAGTGGACGTTAATGGGAGATATACAGTTTATAGTGATTTACTAGCTGATAAGCCCTTACTGAGATTCAGCAGGCTAAAAGACTGTGGTGGCGGTGTTGGTAATTTTCACTCCGGATCACGGCAGTAAACCAAATTTAATTTACAAGAGCATAGTTCAGCCACCGCATCATTCCTAGTCAGGCTGTCTAGCAGTTTACCAGTACTAGTTGCCTCATTTTTCGCAAGGAACTGAAACTTCTGCACATGCCAGAGCAGTGATACAGTGCGAATGGCCATAGAAAATATTTCATGATCAATCATAACGAAAGTGACCTGCACCGTTCGGGAATCCAACACGAGTCGCCCGATTCACAGACCAACGCTGTAGGTATTGAGCTTACCGGGCGGTGATACGCATCTCAAAAAATATGTGTGAGTCCTGTGATCAGCAGAAAATTTCAGTGAAAAGAAGGGCAATTATTTGGGGACATTTTGCGAAAATTTTGGTCGGTCAACCTTATAATATTAAAACAAAATCATTTTAATGAAGAACACATCTTTAGCATGGATACTCATTTTAAAGGTGGGTTTAGGGGCCATTTCCGCTTGGAAAATTAATACAGTAGCCTGAGCATAAAACAGCATTGCCCTTTCTACAGGGGAGTGAAACATATTAATTTCTGAGACTCTTTGTGCCTTTAAGAATTCATTTATTTATTTATTTATGTCGCAATGGATTTCCAAATAATAAGATTAAGATAAGAAAGTCGCATATCACAGGCACAAAGGATATATCCGCGACATTTTCTCGGAAAATAAAAATCGGTTACGTAAACATGCGCACAATCCCCCTAAACATAATTATTTTATATGATTAATTTGAAACGGTAATGGATAATGTACGCGTGTGAATAAAAATAACAACAAGTCATAAACACGTCAGAATAAATAACCATGCAGTGTTATTTATGACCTGTCATACATTTTGGAAATAACAATTATTTATTTATTGTTCAAAAGTCACTATGATTATATATATATATAAGAATCAGGTATCTTTAAAGGCACATTATGTCTGAGAAATAAATAAATAAATTGATATTTAACATGAATTTATAATGTTTAAATAATGGTATAAGAGAATGTTGCATGCTCGTTACCTGAAGTAGCGATTAATGTGAAATAATTTGTCATAAGAGTAGCAAAATGTAAACATCATGTAAGTCATATTCTGACCTCCATACAAAATACTAATTTATTATAACTGTACTTATTGCAAAAAAGCAACAGATGGAAAAGATGGCCAATGAACACCATTTTGGATACTAAAAATGTACACAAAAAAAAGCTTGAAAGAAATAAAAATAAAAAGCATTTCTGAGGCTTAATGGGCATTTAGGTTTTCAAGTTTTAAGAAACAGTTCATTATCTAAATCATTGTCATGAAGGTTTTCAAGTTTTCAGTTTTCTCCCCGCCCTATCCATAACTAAAATATAGAAAAAAATGTCTTATAGATATATACCATGATCTATCAATAGACTATGTATTTTAATTCATTTAAACGAAATCACTAGCTCTCGGCCTGTCCTAAATGTACCTTGTCTTGCGATTAGTTCTGATCACAGTGTCTCTTATGGGAGCCTATATATTTTAAAGGCCCTTTTTGTCTCAGAAATGCTATCATTTTATTTATCAAAAACTGTTTATTTTTGGTATCTTGTTACAAATTCCAAAAACATTCTTAGCTATATACATGAACTATCATAATTTGTATCTTTAGTTCTGTTTGTAATTGGTATAATTATAGTGAAAAAGTATTTTGTATGGCACTCAAAAATACTACTTTGTTTATATTTTGCTACATTTACGACACATAACTGCACGTTCAGTGCTACTTTTTCAGTCTTGAAAATTCAAACATGCACTTAATCCATTATCTAAACATTATTAAATACACTTATGACATTTCTAAAGAATTAAAAAATATGGATATCTGAAGCATAATGTGCCTTTAACTTGTTCGGGAATCCACTTTGGCTATAGACACGTTTTCTATTGTTAACGTGTCTCTATAATTATTTATTTAAAAATTGAATGATATTGATCCTTTTTCAAAAATACACGACCTTGATACTTTGCCAAATGACGACAAACGATCAGCTCAAAACAAACACGTAATAGCAAAATAGTGAATAGTAAAAATATATACTTACGTGTCAACAACCTGCGTTTTGATCTACATATTCTGAATATTTTTAATACTTATAACAGGCATTATGCCTTTGTAGAAAATAACAAAGAACAAAAGTAAAACAAACAACAATATATTCTACGTTGCCCCGAAATCGACTTTGAACTATAAGTGTTTACTTTCTGCCAATACAAAACAATTACGTATGCATTATATAGAAATAATTATGTAGGAATAATAAATAACTTTTCAAGAAGAAATATAAATATAGTTAATCCACAATCTTAAGGCAGTTGAAAAATTACACCCAAATGGATGATGAATAAGCTATGATCTGCGCGGATCCAGAGTGGGAATTAGAGTGGTGGGCATGACTCTAATCCTGGGATTTGCCTAGTATTTGGGACACCCTATTGGGTCTATAAGTCACCACTAAATCCAATAAATCTGTGAACCGCTCTTAACAGATTTGATTTCATACAAACAATGACCTATGCAGAATCGCCACACATACTTTTGACCCTACCTTGAACTAGATTAAACCTTGAACTTCCAAGCTTTATTTTGATTAATTTGTTTGTATTCGGTTTGTTTTTTTCATATCCCCCCAAAGTTGACTATATGTCATAACCTTGAACTGTCAATGAAACAATGACTTTTTTTACGTAAAATGCTTGAGATGCGCCAATTTTAGCTTACACACTGTTTTTCAAAACCAAAATTTCATTTTGTTACAAATCAAGTCTATCTTATTATTTAAGGTATGATAGACGTTTTCTGTGTGTGTTTTTTTCAACTCATGCACAAATCCTATATTGTTGTACAAAAAGCGTGTTCAATGTCATCAACTCATTTAAGCCTTATGTCGATATAATACGAAATCGATATATTTTATTCTTTCATTTAAGGAAGGTACCCCCAGATAACTTTAAGGTTTGGGTATAAACTAGTATGTGCGTAACGGCCAACACGAAATTAAGGCCACTTGTCTGAGAAAATTAGAGGACGAAAACGTATCAGAAAGGACGCCGGCGTGGAATGCACGTGTTATTCAAGGTTGAGGTAATTTGACGAGGGATACATGTTTGAGGGACGAGTATTTGAGAGAATTCAGTGAAGAAAACGTGTTTTGAGGGACTCAACTCAAGGAGGGACGTGTGTTTGAGGAACTGCAAGCAGTGACACGTGACTGTTATGTCAATGAGGCTACTAAAGCTACATCAAAGAAAACTGCTTTCGTCGAAAATATATCTTTTTTTCTGCGACAAAAACAGTCGTCATTGTTTGGCTTTAATGGAAAAATTGGAACCAAACTTGGTCTTACACTGCATATAATTCATTCAGAATTTTGAATGTATTTCATAAATTGCAAGCATCCTACTTTCACTTCACTAAGAGTAACAACCTGTTATACTGTATATTTTTTATTTTCTTTATTCGAGCGAAAAGTTATTATTTCATTACATATACAAGAAAATACGTAATATTCAATTTTATTTTCTGTATTAAATTTTATCAAAATTTGGATTTAAAAAACAACAACTTGTGATGGCAGTGGCCTGTGTAGCGAAGGGGTTCCTTTGCGTATAGGAGTTTTCCTAGCGTTAAGTTTCGTGGGAAATAGTCATGCGTTCGTATATAGTAATATTGACTTTCTTTTTTGAACATAAATCGACAGCAGCCTTGTATATACGAGATTATATAAACGTCATGATTATCTAATGAAAAATGACGTTCATGGTCAATTCCTATGCATCAAAACTCCGAACCGGTGTTAAATAGCCGAAACGATATATTAATGTCTTGTCCTTAAGGACATATATGGAACAGCGGACACATTTCACACCGGGATGTTGATATTAATTTTAAGTAAAGCACGAAAACCAATGAATTGTGTGTGTGTAACCTGGTAAGCAACATACTATACTTGACTTACTCTAGTTTATACACAAAACAAGCTGAAAACTGGCATCTGTTGCAACATGCAAATGTGAATCATATTTGGCCCAAGGACAAGT
The DNA here is from genome assembly GCF_026571515.1 of Ruditapes philippinarum. NCBI lineage: Eukaryota > Metazoa > Mollusca > Bivalvia > Venerida > Veneridae > Ruditapes > Ruditapes philippinarum. The sequence continues at coordinate 139,394 of NW_026856716.1, forward strand.
TACATTCCATTATGCAAATCAACATCATGTTTTGATGGCGGTCGGTACATATTTAGAGTTGTTGATTATAGTATATACTTATTTGCTTCACAACCCTAAAAATTAAAGGCACATTATGCCTCAGAATTTTCTTTAGAAAGGACTCACATGAATTTTGTAATGCTTATATAATGGTATTAAATAGAGAATGTAAGATGCTTTTTTACCTGAAGAAAGTAGCGATAAATGTGAAATAATTTGTCATGAAGGTAGCAATATATAAAGAAAGTCAATTCAATATTCATTCACTATAGCTGTACTTATTGCCAAAAGAAAATATGAAAAATGAAAAACTTTTTTGGTACTATAAAAGTACACCAATATTAAAAAGCTTTTGAGAAATAAAAATAAAAGCATATCTGATGCATTATGGGCCTTTAAATAAAGAGTAAAATATTTATTTGCCAACTTTATATAATTTATTATGTTATTAACAATAACAAAATAGTGAAAACAAAATTTTTGCAATTTGTTCTAGGTTGGTCCCAATTTAAGGCTCCACTGACTACACTTTCATGGTATAATGTTATGTCATATAAATGACTATCATAGCTATATGGTATATTCTTTTACGCTCCACTAAATATCTTAAATGTTCTTGCCCAAGGGAAGTATCAACAAAAATGTAAAGAGTGAATCCTGAATAACGAACAGAGCAGACCATGACAAGCGACCAGGTGGCATTGTCGCCTGCAGGCTAACTTGAGGGCTATATTCCTTCTATATATATAATAAATGTTCAAACCGTGACTAACGCTTTTTCGATTTTTTTCTGTACATCTTATTGCCAAATATTTTTCTATTATTTTGATAGACTGAACTTAAATATTGTTTTGCATCTAAAGTATTATAGAAGGACACGGAGACGAGTTTTTTTAAGATGTTGATTTTGTGATTCATGATTTACAAGATATTACAATACATATGCACTACGCACCCACTTGAGTAAAGCGGAAACGCCCGAGTACTTTTGTTGACTTGTTATCTCGTCTGCATGTTTTGATCGAAACAGACAAAGAATTGTATGACGTAATACCGAACATGCATTTAGGTTACTGTTTAGTGCGAACACATTGACTTGTTTCACAATGAGACGATAACCGGAAGAGCGGTTGTTTAAAGTTCTTTATGAATCAAGTCCACAAACCCGCCTTTGTCCAATAGTTTCATATCTTTATATACATTTCAATGTTTTTTTATTATTTAAATATTTGCCAGAATCCACATCTGAGACGTGCATATGTTTACCTAAATTATACATTGTATATAATATGTTTTTTCCCATGCAATTCGACATGCTTAAATATTTGTATTGACTATTCTGGGCCAGTTCCAGTACTAGTATATGAATATCTTTGGTTATTTATTATACTTGGATTGTGAATAAAAAAAATGCTCGATTCACTTTTTTGTTATATTTGTAATATAATAATTTCTAACGATTCTACAGTATCGCGGTCAGTATTTTCTAGTGAGCAGCGGATCGTTTAGGGGTAGTTTAATCAATTTTACAAATACCTGTAATACTTTTATGTCTTTTAGAGCTACAAAAATACCTTTAGATATATGAAACCCGTTTAGATAAATGAAATAGCCATTAATTTGGAAAATATCGTCGCTGAACTTACCTTCGTTCCCCGTTCAAAGTCGCGAAATGGGATGAAAGTCCTCATAATATCGAGCAATATCCGGAGTACGGTATACCGCAGTGGTTATGCAAGAGCCTTAAATGCAATATAGTTGTTTGATGTTTCTTAGTGCATATAATGTGACTCACTGCCATGTGATAACAATAATAACATAAGTACTGTAGAAGTAGCAGTGCAGGTCTAACACGAAATTATCACGTGATAATATGATATTGATTCAAAACATATTATTCATGCATCGATAGGGTGTTTTCTGTTTTAAACTTTGTGACATTCTCATTTCTCTGGGAAAAAATGCATAAACTTTTTGTGCCAAAGTTGTTGTAGAATTTCCTCTTGTAATTGTATTTATGAATAGAAACACAGTTTTATTATTCCCGATCGTGCCGCTCGTCTCATTGCGATCCAGTTAACAGGAAATATCAATAAAATGATTTTTGAAAAGGAATATGAAACATAACAGAGTTGATATAGATTACATTAAGCTTACTATTACAGTAGATAGTTCAAAAATAAATTTGTAGAGCATATCGTCTTACTTTCATTTAAATTCGGTCAATGTACATGATGAAATATAGGTTACATCATTGCACGAACTAAACTATGGTGTGGTATTTTCAAAATGGGTAGCTGAATTACACATAAGAAATTATAACAATTTCGTTACACGAGTCCTATTATTATGCTCCCGGAGAGCGGCATATTAAAGCCGCACCGTCCGTATGTCCGTCTGTCTGTGCGTAACCACTTACACAACATTCTTGTCCGGATTGTTAACTTGGCACAAAATGTCTACCACATAATATTGATTTGATGTGTCGCGTCTAAGACTTCTAGTTTAAAGGTACCTATTGTCACAAGAAGATTTTGAATGTACGCATTTGTATCCAGACTGTAACTTTGTCATGCATTGAAGGATAACTTGGCATAAATGTCTAGCACATCAAGATGACTTGTCGTGTCCAAGACCCATGTCCCTACCCCAAAGGTCAATAATGAATAGCACTTCATTTCACAAGAAAATATTAAGCAATTAGTTACCTTTACTCTCTTTTCTTTTTATAATAACTTCTGCAATACTAACGAAATTTTTTTGCACAAATTATCAAAATCGTATTTAAATTGTTGTCATCTTTTCGGGATCGAACACTTTCTATTGAAATAGATATTTCAATTGACATTCTTTTTTTCAGATATGCCTTTGGTTTGGATTTTTTTTATTGTAAATATTTTCCCCTCACCACTTTTAAGATGAAATGAGTAAAATTATTCATAATTGATGAAAACATATTTGTTGTTGTTAAATTTTATCTAAAGTCATAAACTAGATGGATTACTTTTGTGAAATTTTGTTTAAGTGTCAAAAATATGATTACGTCCGAGCCAAAAATAGCTTTGCACAAGTGTATCTCTATTAATTTTAAGTAAAATGCATGTATGAAACTTTTTTTTCCCAAGAAAATAAGATACATAAAATTAAAAAAAATACTAAAGAATTAATTCGGACCAAAGGGATGTGTATACTGCCCACGCCAAAAATTATCATTTGTGGAGAAAGTTGAAAACATTGCTAAAACATCAAACGGTTTGCAGTATAAATAAAAAAATGCCCGTGCTGAGAATTTCAAAAAAGACAATTTGTGTATGTCTTGTAAAATTTGATGGCTTAACATCAGAAGTGTATATAACACAGAAGTGACACTTTGAAAATTAGAAACATTAACATAATGTTATATAACGTAATAATGACGTTGAAGCATGGCCGCATTGCGTCACCAGGTAGTCTTAAAATTTGTTTTTTTTTGTGATCAAATTAAATGATATCTTGCTGATTTCTCGCATGTACACTCAGTAATGGATTATGAAAGATCTGTCAAAAACTCAAAATCTATAAGAAGCCCAATAAGTATTTAGTATTTAATGACCTACTGTGACAGCCCTCGTACATCTAATACCCTAATCAAAGCACAGGGAGTGCTGATTGTGGCAAGCCCCGAGAAATTTATGCAAGGAAAAACAAGCACATGTGTATGAGTGGTAAGTTTACAATTTGCATTGGTGATATTCGGTGTGGCGCCGTAATATGTCGCAACGACGCAAACTGTCGCAGTGATGACGTTAAATGTCGCAACATTTTCTCTTAAATGTCACAACATTAGCGTTAAATGTCGCAATATCTAAATTCATGTTAATAAACAACTTGTATTATTTATGTTAATATGAACGTTATGTAGGTAATCTGGGATAAATTAGGAAAGGATTTGCTGTCATGTACAAAGTAACTGGTTGAAACTGAAATCATCTTAGTCGGTCTTACAAATTGACGACCACACTTCAAAGAGCCCTTTAGTGATGAAACACACGTTTTCATTTAGCAACCCAGATGTCGTGGATTCGAGCTATGACATCAGCTTGAAATGGATCTAACACACCGTTTATGTTAGAAAGATTCAATTAAAATTCAATCTCAGATAAGACTTTTTCAGATTAGACACCATTGAGTGTTGAGAATTGAGTATCGCTCAAGCCGGTGCTAGGGGGCGTGAGAGATGTTGCACGTATTCATTATCCCTTATGTACAGACTCGATCAAACCGAGTCTGCAATTCTCTTGTAATTTTGTTGTGATTAATGCTTCCGAGGGATCACTTTGTTTTAAGATTTTTTTTTATATTTTGTGTCGGCCTTTCAAACACAAGCATGCTTTATCTTATACTGTATGTGTTATTATTTTGCCACTATCAGATTACAGTTTTACAATTTCATTGATGCACTCAGTCCCGTGTGTCTTTTCTTGAGAATGTTATAAAATTAATACTGCCGTTGTAGACAGAAATGTATTTTTCTAAGATGACCAGTGTCAGAATTGTCGGCTGGTCAAGTTTAATCTATCTTTTCTTGCATCCCATCACCACATTAACTTTTTATTACAAGTAAAACAAGAAAAGCATTGATGCAAAACATCAAAGGGCGTCCAAGCAAGAAATGCAGCAAGTGAAGATGAACTAGCAGACATATGATGACAAATAAGTCGAATTATTTGTCATCATATGTCTGCTAGTTCATCTTCACTTGCTGCATTTCTGTATGTAATAAATCATGCGTAAACACGTTGTCTTCATCTAAAGGGAAACTTTTTCGCATCGGACAAAAAACATCGGTGTAAGAGCTGTTGCATTACATCTGAGTTTTTCATTTTATCCATTTTGTTAACCATTAGAAAATAGGAAACATATCGATTTTGAAGAAATTAAAATATACTGTATATCTTTTTAAGTCTTAAAAATGAAAATGAAATGTTGAAAAATAAATTTTGAATGACCATTTTGAGCGATTTGTTTGATACTGTTTCCAAACGATATTTGATTATTGGCAATTCATGTAGAAGACTGACTATATATATGATCAGGCATATTACGTTTGTTTACAAAAAAGCCATTGACCTGCTTTCACAGACAGTCCAATGAGCGCATGTATAGTATGTTCGTTCATTGACCTCGAATAGGGTGATGTGTTAAATAGGTCACTGCCACTGGGTCAACGAAAAATCACATTCAAATTGTTTTCTAATTCCTTTTGTGAACTAAATAATTTGTTGTTATTTTTGACTATCACGATAAACAAAGCACGTCACTAATGGTAAGCCAAGGTCAAACTTTGAAGTTTTAGCAACGTGGTTAAAAAAGGGACTTGCCCGATCTTTGACTTTCAAGATCGGATTTCAGACCAAACTGGTTTAGACTGGAAATGGACTGGAATAAAAAAAAAGCATTATCACTTTGAAACACGACCTGGCATTAAAAATATTAACAACGTCATGCCCTTGACTTAGCTGTTAAACTGCCAGGTGTTTATTTTTTGTTATTACTAACTTAAACAAAATTAATGTTTGCCAAAATTAATTACTACTATATTGATTGATGATATAATATATTTTCAGGGTAAATGTATTTATCTAAAATAGGTAACCTTTTTCCAAAATTGAACACTATTTAAACAATGAACCAAAAATAAAAGCACTTAGTTACATTTACACTTACATCCAACATTTCTTAATGTATTATTCATATTTATTGGCGTCCGCGCCGAAGCGCGGCGCTCTTATGGAATGAGATCAGATTTTGTGAAAGGGCGACAGCAACTTCTCGAGCCTTTTAGTCGGTCATAATAAAAGCCGAAAATTCCGATCGGTATGAGGGTGCTTGATTATTACTAAATAAGAATGAAATGTCGCGATATGTTACAATGAATTTTCGCAATGCAAACATTTTCAAATGAAATAACCTTTTCCGTCAATAAATCGCGCTCTTCGGGTTTTTTTATTTATCATTTTGTAGTACACAGTCGGTTATCATGGTATGTTATTGTTGTACATGTATCCTAGAATGATCAGTTGATGACCTAAATATTCCAAAAACCTATTTATAGATATATCTATTTATCACTCCTATCGGTAAATGCCGGTCTCTCCCGGTCTATTTTGACCAGGATTTACTAGTGACCGGCGAATAGTACCACAGGTTTTAATGTCCGGTCTCTCCCGGTTTTGGAGTAGATGTTTGATATCGTTACAATTAGAAAAAAAAACAACAATAGCATGTTTCATTTTATCTATATGAGATAAAAACAATAAATATGTACACGGATTTATATGTAATATAAATCCGTGATATGTACAATAATTGAGAAAAAGGTACATTTTTTATGGTATTAAAATGACATTATCAACTTTGAAACATTTTATTTAATTATTTAATTTGTTATCCGTGTTTATTAAAGATGCCGAGGAATTATTCAAAGTTACAAATTAGATTTTATGAATTATTCAATTGATCGATAATTTAAAAAATGATAAAGAAAAATACAATGTACATGTACATGGTTTTAGAATAAACAATATTATATATTGAAAGATAAACCATAATTTACTGACTTTTTCCAGTTAAGCTTTGACTTATAATCGTCGGTCAATATGACAATTGAATTCTTAAAATTTATTTTACAATTTTAATAAAAAAGAGTAGTAAAAACTCAGTATTAAAATAGCACATAAAACACAAAAAAAGAATAAAAGAAAACAATATTCAAAAAATTTGTATCTTTTTTTTAATTAAAATTAATAGATATTACAATTATTGTATAATAAACAATTATGCTCAACATGATCAACATGGTAATATAACCAGTGTCATATTTTTACTAACTTAAAGTGTGAACAGATACCTTAAGGGGGTCTTCGCTAATAGCGATAACATAATAAGGGACAAATGTGTGGTACGTGTTGATCATGCGTTACACATATGGATTATAAATGATTGCATACATGTATATCCGTTGCTATTAATAACCACGATCATAAAGAAATAACAAGTAATATTCTAATCTCTAGCATGCCAATCAAAGTTCATAATGAACAATGTCTTTCGTCCGCTCATTCATAAGTGGTATACATTTCTGGTAGTTTATAAGAATATCTTGTCATCATATGTGTACTAGTTCATCTTCACTTGCTGCATTTCTTGCTTGGACGCCCTTTGATGCTTTGCATCAATGCTTTTCTTGTTTGTTTTATAGCGAAACAGATGTCGATATTCTAAACGGTCGGTATCCGTAACAGGCATTCACACCAAAAAACAACAACAAAAACAACAACAACAACAACAACAACAAAAACTATCATATATTGGTAAATGAGATAAATGACCTTTTCATTGGCGTGTTGCGTGTGCATCATTAAATACTGTAAGAATAGGACATCGGCCTTAACATGTTCAGCACTGGTGTTGAAAGTAGAAAGATAAAAAAAATATCGGCATAATCTTTATGCATAATAACAACAAGACAAACGTGTAGAAACGTTGTATCAAGGCACGCTGAAAACATTTTTATCACGTTAAAGTACGTAATGGATAATCTTACGTAAAATTTAGCCGGATCTTAAACTCTGCGTCCTCTCTATCCGCCAATTAAGGCCAGTGAAAAGAGGTTAGTAATAGAAAGAGCACCGAAACACGAGGTTATCTGATTTGTACGAGGGGGCGTAGCCCCCGAGTATTAATCAGATTACCGAGTGTTTTGGTGTTCTTTCTCTTTTGTATCATAGTTAAACATAAAAACACGTTCCCTGTTGTCACAATATGAAACCCCGGCAAAAATGAACCAATGAACGTACAACTGAATATGATATTTCTGTCGCTTTCCCTTTCTCTGCCGTCACAATATGTAAACCCCAGCAAAAATGAGCCAATCAATGGGCATGATCTGGAGTGCGGGTAACTAATACCCGCACTCCAGTTAACGCACTGTGCATGTATATGTGTACGATTTAACCCTGACACATTTTCAACAAAAAGGTCTCCAAACTATGATACAATCGTTATTTACCGGGCATGTAGAACCCGGCTTTACATGAAAATATTATTAAATTGTATTAATGAAACTACGGCTCCACATTTAAAATGCGTGATCAATTAAAAAAGAGTATCAATTTCCAAAAGATGATTTATTATCAAACAATTGCTTAGCAACTTTACAAACAAACAAGGAACCCAAGGTGGCTTATATTGCTCGCTTTTTTGTTCGCACCAACACAGTATATAGGTCATATTGCGAAATCATATGGCGAAATTCACACTAAAATATTTGGTGCTTAACGAAAGTTAAGTTCATTTTTTTCTCTAATTATTGTCCGTAATATAAACATGTATATTCTTTTAGTCTCCTCATAAATATCTTTAAGAACATAGATATATTTTATTGAGCGAGTATTGTTTTATACAATTTTGCAACATTCCATATGTCATATGTCATGATTATTATATGAGCCTCGTCATGACAAAACCAACGTAGTGCGTTTGCGACCAGCATGGATCCAGACCAGCATGCGCATCCGCGCAGTCTGATCAGGATCCACGCTGTTCGCTATCAGTTTCTCAACTTGTTATAGGGTTTGTAAGCGAACAACATGGATCCTGATCAGACTGTGCGGATGCGCAGGCTGGTCTGGATCCATGCTGGTCGCAAACCCATTATGTTGGTTTTGTCATGACACGGCTCATATAATTTTTGGACGTCAGCTCTAAAGAGAATCCTGCTGAGTTAGCGCCATATTTTTGATTCCAGAACCATGCTAATGCCTAACCTTCTAATTTTTTTAAACTTTGTTCGTGAATTTACGTATTACTTTCCTGTTTCCTATGCAAAAGGATTCCCTAATTCATATATTCTCTCTGGTTTTTGTCTCTGGTGGTTTTGTATGAAATATACCAGTAGGGTGACGATATGAATTATGTTAATATTTATAGAAGCAAAATTAATGAAGCAAAACGAGGTTTCCAACGAAAAACTTCTTCATAGGGTAACACTTGAGCATTGTGTGCCCAGGTAAGCTAAAAGAATAAGATCTTTTTCAACCAGTTTTGATCTACTTAATCTCTAAATATATATTTACTAATTTCATGATGACTCTGGGTTTATAAAAATACCTAAAGAACTAAAGGACAATAGAATTTCTGCACAAGCAATAGGTTTTCAAGAAGTACATGTATTATAATATGAATCATAACGGGAATTTGTTGATGTAATGTTTAAGTCACGATTTAAGCTATTCCATGTAATGCAAGCGGAAATGCTTTTTTTTCAAACAAATCTATTTTTGTCCAGGTTGTCACGGGATAAGAATAGAAATTATTAATATATATTTGCGCATCTACGTTTAATTCGGTCAGGTTAAATAAGTTATGTATTCCATTCATTAAACAATGTAGTCCTTGGGTAACTTTATAATAAATACATATAAAACTATAGAAAATATCTTTAAATAAATTCATTATCTTTTTTATATACACACAAATAAAAAATTCTGTGTTCGTTTATTCTTTTGACAGCTCACGAATCATTTAAAAACGGTACATGATATAAATAACCCAAACGCACCAATCAAGATGGTTCCCTAGACTACCAAAGCAAGGAATAATATTGACTCTGTCTGACTGGCTTGTAACTTGACACCAATTTGACAGCACTTAAATTTGTGGGAATTCTCGAGCTTACTTCATAAAAACAGACGTTATCTGTACTTCAAATTTACATATAAGATCGTGTTTGATAAAAAACAACAAAACAAACAAACTGATAAACTGAAGGTGTTCTGAAGACCTCGACTTCATTGAGGTCATCACCCGTGCAATAGGTAACAGTAGTTCAGCAAAATACTACGATATCAGTGTCGTCTGCTTTCAGTCACTAGGCCTGTAGGTCAATGGCCTTTTGCAATGCTCATTTTCGCATTTTTCGCCTTTTTCCGTCAAACTTCGGATAAGTTATACAGAAAGAGGTGAAAAATTGCGATTGTACTAGCAAGTGGTGACGATGACTTGTCCCATTTTGCAGTATTGGTCGAGACCAGCCTTTTGGCTTTAGAATTCTAGTATATTAATATTGAAATCTCAAAAATTGAAAATATTTCCAATATTTAAAAGAAGACAATTTTATCGCCAAAAGGTCAACAGGATACTAACTAAGAGTCGCTTTTCTCATTAACAAGTATTTATTATGCATCACCGGTACTTACCCTGATGCGGTTGGTACTTACCCCGTGGCATAGCAAAATATATTAAGGGGTTGGGGGAGAGAGTATAGTTTTTCTTTCCTTATGTCCGGACACTTTCTTTGTGTTTTTCACCTCCCAACTCGCTATGCGCTGACATTTGAAGTGTGTTTCACCATCTCACTGACCTTTAAGGACGGGTCCTGTACCGGGAATTTGAAAAAAAAATCAAAGTTCCAATTATTCCCCGGAATGAGAGAATCAAATATGGAGGATGCACTTTCGGCGTATTTCGTAGCATTCCATGTCTCGTAGATTTTTAATAAGTCTGGATACGACCATGAATAATATTGCCTTTGATAAGTAACCGGAACTGAAATTGTATCTGAAAAAGATACCCGGTTGTGATAAATTAATACAATTTACATGCACATTAAACTTGCTCGTCAGTTTTAGGGGTGCCATTCTTCTTCCTTTAACCCACTGTATATATGTTCTTAAGTTCAAGGGATATAAGTAAATACGATATGCAATGCTTTCTATTTTGAAAAATGACTACTGTAATTGAACAAAGCGAGATAACTGTATCTACATGTCTTGTAATATCAACACTAGTTATGTCGCATTCTAACATGCTTCACCAAAGAACAGATACACACTATATGCATGCATAAAATAAAAACACCAATGCTTACACGTCATATGACGTAATATATGGCGCCAATTAACCAAATGACGTTAGGAAAAATACTTCTGAACTCGGTGCAGTTCGTCATATTTTTCTTCTAATTTTTAAAGCATGTTAGAATGGAAATAAATATTAATTTTTCTTGCATTATTATAAAAATAACACATGTCTCTTAGGGTAATAGTGTCATAGCAACCCAAGCACTGAAATAACACCCGATCGTTCAAATGCTTTGCAATTAATCACTCAGGCCGATTATATTCCTGCGCATTTGAACTCGAACCGTACATTATTCTACAACTATGCATACACAATAGAATGAATAGATATCTATTTCCTAAATCTGCGTCTTACCTTATATGACAATACATTAAAATAATCATTATCTGAATTTGTTGATAATTGATTTTATATAATTTTATGTAATATTTTGTAAATACACAGATGTGATACTTAGTTAAGGGATGAATAATTAATGTGATAGGATGATAATAATACTACATGGAGAATAATGTTGGATCCCCAAGGAGTTTTAAGGGGAATTTTAGAATCGTAGTTGTCACCGATCGTTTGCATATTTTATGTGACATTCCGATAGAATCGATATCCATTCCGACATTGCTATACCAAAAACGCGAAAAACGTGCTGAATACAAGTAACTGTTGTAAATGACAGTTCATGCATGATTTAAACCCATACTCTAAATAAAAATGTTTTTGAGTACAACCGTTTACATAACATTAATTCAATGTCATGATTAATTCTGATTGGTATGGAACTAAAATGTTTCTTTTTTAAAATTGCAGTCCTAAAATTAAAGACGTTATGCCTCAGAAATTCAAATTTTATCTAAAAAAAATCTTTAGAAATGTCAAACATTTGTTCAATGATGCTTTAATAATATATTTAGAGTATTAAAGCTGTTTTACAAGTGAAAAAAGTAGCACTGAACTTAAACACAAGATTGTAGTAGTATTTTAACTTCCATAACAATGCTAATTCACTTCAATTATACCAACGTCAAAGAGAACAAAAGAAGAGAAAAAAGTTCATGTATATGGCAAACCAGTATTTTCCCCCGCCCCCCGGAAACTGTTATAAGATACCAAAAATGAAAAGTTTTTTTGTGAAATAAAATTGGAAGCATGTCTGGGGCATAATGGGCCTTAAAATAGAACATTTTTTCCACCGCATCTCTCGCAATATCGTCTTTTCGAGTCTAGACTAGTCCAACATGTTTTCAAAAGATTTTAACTAAAATGAGCTTGAAGTAAACTGTAAACAACTGCTCAACTTTTTAATATGTTAATTAACATGTCAAACACATATCTAAAAAGATACTGATTTGTCCTCATTAGATGAAACAGGAGAGTTGAAAATTGTAAGTTATTATAGATTTTATACAGTGTGTTATAGTTTTATTCTATAAATCGATAACTCTTTATTCCACATGTTGATCGTCTATGAGAGTTAACTCCCCTAGTCCCTGTAGCGCCCTGTGTTATTGTTTAACGTTACAGTCATTTACAAGACAAGTGTCCAACATTCTATACCAGCAATATCCTGTGGAGTATTCCTAGAAAGTAACTGATTAAAAGACAATTGTTGTAGAAGACGATTTAATTAAAAAAAAGCCCAACAACTCATTATGTTGCGCGCAGATGCAACGAACTCGCATGTCGAGGTACTTTGATGTAACGTTCCACGAGTCAACTTTTACCTTCTTGACCATATGGGAGGGACGATCCCTTGATATTTCATAGATGGAGTTGTTTGAAAAGAAAAACTTATTTATATGAAATAATAAAAAAAAAATATTTCAAGTTTTTTTTCTAGAGAAATCCTTTTTCTGCTCGTTTGAAAAAATGCTTAAACTCAAAGTTTCCCATATTCTTGAACTTGCAGTTTGTCGTTTATTTGTGAATAGTTGGCTGTTGAAAAATATAATTTTTTATTAGTATACAGATTTTTCATATGTAATTTGGAAGCAGTCAAACTGTTGGCATGAGGTGGAGGGGATAGTGTTTTGAACTGTTGCCCAAGGCAGGCCGACACCGAGGGACAACCCAAATCACATATGAAATAACTGTTTTATTACCTGATCAATGTTTTAAAAGTACTTGCAGAAGAAAAAAGAAACAAGAAAATAGTTTTGCAGATATTATAATAATTAAAATTATTATTAAACTATGTCACGTCACGCCTGGTTTATGATCAAGATCGATGGACGCTTCAAGGGGGAATCCTGTATGACGTCAGAGCACGCGAGGGAAACAATCGAAACTATTGACCGGTCGCTTTAGAATTTCAGAAAACAGTATACAGTTATTTCATATGTGATTTGGGAACAGTCAAACTGTTGGCCCGAGGTGGAGGGGGTAGTGCTTTGAACTGTTGCCCAAGGCCGTAGGCCGAGGGAAACAGTTCAAAACACTATCACCGACACCGAAATGTTTTATTACCTGATCAACTACTGTTTTAATAGAACTAGCAGAAGAAAAAAAAGAAAGAAAAAAATATAGTTTTGCACATATGTTAATAATTACACTTAATACTTTAAAGTTCTATGTCACGTCACGTCTGGTTTATGATAAAATCAGGACTTTTCGATTTTTAATCCCAATTAGTCAATAACGTCGCCCCGCGAGGGAAACATCAAAAACTTTTGACCTTCAACATTTTTTGCGAATGTGGACTTTTTTAAATTTAAAAAACAGTAAAAATACAAATTAATTTATAATATCAGGTAAAAATAAAAAAACCAAATTACTTTTATAAGGTTTGTAAAAAGGGCCTAAGCATTTTCTTTTTAAATTTGATTTTTAATAAATTTTCCCCTGAACAGTAAATATTTTTGTGATCGTCTCAAGACAAGGCATAGTTAGACTTCTTTAAAACGTCCTTTTTATGTGAGTAAATCATTTTTAATTTTTTTCGAAAGTCGGTGAGTGTTTATGAAATTTTTTATTTCGAGACTATTGCTGATTTTTTGGAGACAAAAAAAATTTCTGAAAAATTTTGGGAATTTAGTTAAAGTGCAGATTGGGGAAGAATTTTAATTAATTTTCGTGTGCCCTGATTAATTTAGAGATATTTCACCATAAAACTCTTGCATAATCTTCAGATTAATTAATTCAACTGATTTATTGCTTCAAAAAGTCAAACCAGTGGCTTTAGGTTTTGATTAATATGCAATGGGCAACATAATTAAATTTATTTGCAGCAAAAAAACGTTGTATAAAATATCCGGAAAAATGTTTGTTCCGAATTAGGGTAATATTAATTTAATCAATTGTTATTTCAATCAAATAAAGTACGTCTGCGTAATTTCCGGTGTTTCCGTTTTTCATTAGTTTTCCAATCTCATTTCCAGACTCATCTATATCACCGAAAAGACTAAAAAATGTGTACCAAAAATGTAAAACATGTAATTGTCTCCGATAATGCAATTATGTAACTAAGGTATTTTTATTCTATCAAAGAACAGTCAGAGAAGAGTGGTTGCCTTGTGGTAAAGAGGTCTGCCTCTCAACCCAGGGATCATCAGTTCGAGCCCTACCATGTTTCCTAATATGACACCAGTACTGGTTGGTTCCAGGAAGCGGACACGGTATTACAGGTATCGTACTATATGCTTTTTCATTTTGTTACAGCAGGTGAGAATGAGAATGTTCA